>NC_133620.1:315889466-316121966 GCF_048593235.1 Sminthopsis crassicaudata | reverse complement strand
AGTTAGGGAACCAAATGATGAAGTTTCCTGGTGGTCAGGGAGTTAAATGTGAGATTAGTGGCAAGTTCAAGGCTCGGGAAACCAAATGAAGAGGTTTGGGTCCCCTAGATTCCCCTAGGATTAGGCACAGGGTAGGGAGTTGTGGGAACCCCTTCTGGCGGCACAAGGGTCCTTCGAATTTATAAACCTGAAAAGCTACTCTGGTAAAACAAGTTTATTATTGAGTCACCCTTTGCTATGCATTTATAGGAAAACTGAATTCCTTGGTGGCAAGGTCCAGGCAGAGAAGTTTCTAGCAGAGAAATCCTGACAGAGAGGTATAAAGTCTTATTAGGGAAATAGGTGAGAAAGATAAAGAGAAGGTAACGCTGAAAGAGAATATCATTTCAGCCGGCAGAGGTTGCTGCTGTGCCAGAGAGAGAGAGATTTCTTGGCATAGTACGGCATATTAGGACCTCTGCAAGGACTGAGCCCCAAATTGGCTCATTTTAGCAGCTCTTGATGGGGGCTGGGTGCAGCTTGGGCTGGAATAAGAATAGAAAATCTTGGAGTTGAATGAGTGTCTTTGGAATGATCTTCAATTCAATGGGAAGCTTAATCAGTTGTGAGTGTTATCAATGGGGATAGTGCCTGTCTCTGGATAAATGAATAAAGAATAAAGCTGTTTATCCTATTTCCCTCAGGCAGGGCCTTTTACAGAGGCCAGGATTCAAGGAGATTACTCCTTGAAAAAGTTTTCAGAGAGAGTTTCAGTGTTCCCCCTTAGTTTCAGGCTCTCCTCTTCATTTATATTGTATATTTGCATCCTCCACTAGAAAATGGGCATTTTTATTATTGTTGTATTGCGATATTAGGTGCTTAATAAATACCTTGTATTATGCTTCCAGAATTAAGGGTGAATCTTTGAAAATCTTTTCCATGGGCAAAATTAATGCAATTACAATAAGGGATCTACTGGGGGAAAAGTCCTTTAAATCATACATAGTATTTCTTACAAAAGTCTGATATCTAAGATGTATTGATAACTAACAGAAATGTGTAATACTAAGAGCCATGTTCCAAAAGATAACTATTCAAAGGATATGAAAAGTTTTCAAAAGAATTTCAAACTACTATTACTATTACTATTAAAACAATTTAGATTGTTAATAATGATAGAAATGGAAGTCAAAACAACCCTAAGTTTTAATTTACAGCCAGAAAATTGGCATAGATAACAACAGCAACAGAAAAGAAAAAGTTGGAGGGAATGTGAAAAGGCATACTGATTTTGAAGTATTGTTGGTGGAACTTTGAACTACTTCTGGAAAGCAATTTGCAGTTAGGCAAAAACATTGCCTAAAATGCCTACCTCCTTGGAGCCAGAGACTTCATTGCTAGGTAAATACAAAAGAAAGATCTTATCCCCAAATATTTGTAGTCATGCTTTTTTTTTTTTTTTTTTTTTTTTTTTTTTTTTTTTTTTTTTTTTGCTGGCAAAGAATTGAAAACAAAGTAAATGTCTAATGATTTACTAAGTAAATTTTAGAACATGGAATTCAACAGAATATTCCTATGCTATAAGAAATTATAAATATAATGAATATAGAAGGGAAGATTTATGTGAACTGATACAAAATAAAGTAGAGCCAGGAGAGCAATATACATAATGATGACAATATAAATGGGAAGAAAAAATAACAAAGAAACAAAATAAGCTGAATATTATGAAATTATAGTGGCCAAGTTTGGCCAGATTAAGTATGAGAAGATAACTCGTTTGTCGAGGTGGGGAACCATCTATCTGGAATACTGCATAAGGCATCGGACATTTTTTATATTAGCTTCACTGAACTTTGTGACTTTTTGGGAAAAGGTGGGATGTGATAGGAAATATAAGTAAACAAAAGAAAACAATAAAATTATATATAAAACATGTGTCTTGAGGATAGGAATTGTTACAATTTTGTCATTGTCAGACATATAGCACAATTTCTGGATTATTGATTGAAAAAAGTATCAGTGTTGGAGAGATTATGAAAAGGTGATTCCACTGATGCATTGCTGGTAGATCTGTATCTTTTTGTACCTTTTGTTTTATTAATAATTCATTTCCTATTCATAGCGATGCGAGATGTATGATTTGAGCTTTAATACTTAAATCATATTCATTTTGAATTTATCATAGACTATGATGTAAAATTTTGCTCTAAATAAAATTTCTCCTAGGTTACTTTCCAGTTTGATTTGTCAGTAGTTTTTGTTTTGTTTTGTTTTGTTTGTTTTTTGTTTTTAACTAAATGGAGAGTTCTTTTTCAATTTGTATTTTTGGGCTTATTAAACTTGTTCACCGAGTTACATTTATTACTTTTGATTTCCATTATCCAGTCTGTTCCATAGATCTACTTTTCTATTGTTATTTTTTTTTTAAAAAGAACCATGTCTGGATTATTGCTGCTTAATATTAGAATCTGAAATCTGGAAGTCTTATTCTGCTTTAATTTATACTTTTTCACAAAAATATTTTCTTTGATACTCTAGACCAGTGGTCCTCAAACTTTTTAAATAAGGGGCCAATTCACTGTCCCTCAGACTGTTGGAGGGCCAGCCTTCAGTAAAAACAAAAACTCATACTCTGTCTCTGCTCTTCAGCCCATTTGCCATAACCGGGTAGGCCGCATAAAAGTCCTCAGCAGGACGCATCTGGCCCTAGAGCCGTAGTTTGATAACCCCTGCTCTAGATAAATAGATTTTGTTATTTTGCCTTGTTCTTTAAAGTATCCATTTGGTATTTTGATTGAAATAGCATTAAATCTACAACTTAACTATAATAGAGTTTTAATTTTGTTTATTGACACAACCCACCCATGAACACTGACTATTTCCCATGCTATTTAAGTTATTCATTTATGGGAAAGGAAGTTCACAGTATTTAGTCCATGGTGTCCTTGCTCCTTTGCTGTCACTTCTAATTTTTCAAATTCCCTTTTCAAATTTGTCTTTCTGTGTACTTTAACAATCAATCTTGTCTCTTAAATCTTTTCTACTTTGTATTTTTTCTCTTAATAGTTTCTTGACAAGTGAAATTTAATTATATATTTCTTTCTTGGTAGTTGCATTATTTACCTTTACTGTGTGTTTTGATTGTTTGTACTGTTGGAAAATTCAATCTGCTCACATCTGTTTTCTCTTCACCTACTTTCCCCAGAATATTTCAAATGCTTTTCAAAAAACTGAATACCCAGTTTTTCAGACTATCCATTTCTAAGTTTGGTTTGAGCCTCTTTGGTTTTCAGCATGTATCTCTCTCCCTTATCTTCTCCCTCTCCCACCCTCAACTTTCATTTTTGAGACTGGGTCTCCTTGTCTCACATAGTATGGAAGTACAATGGCCCCTTCAATATCTGATCCCTCTACTGATTGGCATAGAAGATTTGACCACCTACATTTCTGACCTGGGCTGACTTTCTCCTTCTTAAGGAGACAAGTACCCTAGTTTTTCATGTTTTTCCATTTTTCTAATTTCTGCTGTGTAGGTTATAAATTCTGCCATTTTCCTTCAAGCTTCTCTTAAGCTTCTTATTGTCTTGAACCTTTTTCCATGGTTTCACAAGCTCTCTTAGGAATCTCTAAAGTTTTGTGTTTCTGCAAGTATTAGTGCAGTTTCCTTTGTCCTGCAATATTTCTTTAGAAAAGTTTGTGTAATCTTGGACATTTTAGTACTCATATTGCTTTCTAATTTTAGTATTCTCTGCTAATTTGTCAAATACTTTTTTAACCGAACTTTATTCTTCTTGAAATCTTTGGTACCACAGTAACAGAAATATTTGTGAATGATTTATCATTTCCTAGCAATACAATAACCTAAAACATTTCCAAAGGACTTATGATGACAGAATTAAAACTGATTGTAGATTAAAGAATACTTTTAAAAACTTTATTTTTCTTGTTGTGATGGGGTTTTTATTGGGAGGGAGAAGGCATCTCTGTTTTCTTTTACAATATGACAAATATGGGACTATGTTTTGCATTACTGTGCATGTATCATCTCTGTTAATTAGTTTGATTTTTCAAGGAGGACAGAGGCAGGGAGAGAATTTGGAACTTAAAAAAAATTAAAATGAATGTTAATTTTTTATATTTAATTGAAAAATATAAAGATGAAAAATAATTTTAAAATCTTTGGTGTCTTTAATCCCTTTTCCTTATTATATTCTCTTTTCATTTTTCGATTCTTCCCCTTTTGATTTTTGGCTTATTCTTAAAACTGAACCACTGGATTGTCTCAGTATCTTTTTATATTGGAAATTTTTCTTTTCCCTGTTCTTGGTATCTATTCCAAGTAGATTCTGGGGGATAGGACTGGCATCAGCCAAATTTCAGTCTTCTTTCCTTAAAGCTTAGTAGCTATGGTCTCCTGCCTCAAATTCCTCCACTTCTTTAGTTCTCTGGCTGGGATGTATTAGTATCTGCTTTTATTTTCAAAGTTGGGAGAAAATGGGGTCGGTGTTAATGGGCCACTTTCTACCACCAGAGAGTTCCCTAACCTAGGGTCCATCCCTCATAGAGGGAATCATGGTCTTGGTTTTGTTTTGTTTTGTTTTGTTTTGTTTTGTTTTGCTGAGTCAATTGGTGTTAAGTGACTTGCCCAGGGTCACACAGCTAGGAAGTGTTAAGTGTTTGAGACCAGATTTGAATTCAGGTCCTCCTGACTTCAGGTCCACTGTGCCACTTAGCTGCCCTAAATCATAGTCTTGTAAAGCATGTACCTTCTCCTCATATGGCTGGGCAAAGTTGATATCCAGTGCTTGATTTGCTAGGATACTGGGACAGTGGGAGGAATGGAGTGCATTGGCTATCTGTGTAGAAGGGTGGAGATCCTATTCTGTGGTTTAGTTTATGGACCCTACTAGAGCAAAACTGGTTGGGGAGAATTTCCAGGTGAGGGCATTTAGATTAGTACTCTCCATTCCTTGTTGGGCTTCTTGCTTTCTGATCTATGTATTCATTTCTCTGCATAACTTTATGTCTTGTGTAAAATACCTTCTTGGGGAATTTTTTTTTTCCAGAATTAGTGAGAATATTCATCTTGTCATCCATCTTACCAGTCATGTGACTCAGCCCAATGACCTTTCTTCAATCTTTACCTTTCTTTACCTCTCTGTAATATTACTGATGAGGGGAGCCCCAAAACTCTTTCTTTCTCTCTCTCTGATTTTGGGGGAATGCTAAGCTCTCCCCTGAGAGACCTGCCTCAGGAATCAAGATAAAGTGGTTTCATTCTGTTATTTAGGTGGGACTTGGTTGAGTCCAGGACCACTTCTACTTAGCCCAAGCTGGAGATTTCTATCTAACTCTATTGAGCTCAAACTGCTCCCAGCCCCCACCAAGAGCTGCCCCCAGCTTCTAGCCAAGTTTTCAATTATAAAAGGGAGCAGCTGAGCTCAATCATTGGCAGTTGAGGATCTCAAAACAGGAATCATGCCAGACCAAGAGACCTCCTTTGGCATAACTACTTGCAAGGGACTCCCTGCCCACTGAAAGACATTCTCTTTCAGTGTTACTTCTCCTTTCTCTCCTATTTTCCCAACAAGACCTTATTCACTTTCTATGCTAGGACAGGATTTTTCTGCTAAAAACTGTATATCCCTCTGTTGGGACTTTGCCACCAAGAAATTCAGTCTTTCCAGCAAAGGCTGACTTCCCAATACCAATAATAAACTTGACAGTTTAACTTTTTGGGTTCATAAATTCTTTATGAAGGATCTGTGCCACTAGAAGGGGTTCCCAAAACCTTATCATTTGGATCCTTGTCCAGGAATTGAACCCGGGCCATGGAGGTGAAAGTGCCAAATCTTAGCCTCTAGAATTGGATAGAAATCTCCAGCTCGGAATAAGTGGGATGGTTGTGGACTCAACCAGTCCCACCCAGATAACAGAATGATAACCACTTTATCTTGATTCCCTGGGGAGGTCTCTCAGGGGAGAGCTTAGCATTCCCTCCAAAGTCAGAGAGAGAGAAAGAGTAACTGTTGGTTACTCCTACTCTTGGATGCTCTTTACTCTCTGCATTTTCATGATAATTCTCCCTCTCCTGGTTCTCTTTCTATATGCCTGATTGTTCTCTTTTTAGTCTCTTTTATTAAATCATTCTTGCTATCCTGTCCTTTATGAATTGGTATAGCCCAAGGGTCTTTCAGTATCATTTTCTTTCAGTCTTTTCAGCAAATCCTATGAATTCAGTTATTATTCTTATGCAAGTAGTGTCTATATGTCCAACCTTTATATCTCTCCTGAGCTTCAGCCAGTAGCTCACCATGTATCACCATTTCCATGCTGGACATCTTTATCTAGATGTCCCGTAGACATCGCAGAATCATCATGTCCAAAACACATTCATTATATTGCTCCCCTAAACACATTCTTATACTTAATCCCCAGTTTCTCTTAAGAATACTACCAACTTTCTAGTCATCCAGGTTCACACACTTTGTGAAAACACACACTCCTTTTATTGCCCCTGCCCCATAGCCATTTAATTTACAATTCTTATGGATTCTTTATCCATAATATCTAGCACATCCACCCCAATTTCCTTCATTCTCACAGTTTTTAATGGAATTGAAGAATTTTTGAGAAGAAAGGGTGACCATATGGTCAAATCTATAAACAAAAATAACTCTATTATACACACAATGTGGTCATGATGAGGTTTAGATTTGGGAAACCCAAATAAAATTAGGGTTTCTGGTAGTTAGGGAGTTAAATGAGGTCTAGTGGCAGGTTCAGGGTTCAGGGTAGGTTTCAGCACAAGGGTAGGGAGTTTTGGGGACTCCCTTTTGGTGGTACAGAAGCTCCCTGTAAAGGAATTTACAGACCCGAAAACCTAGATTGATAAAAGAGGTTTATTATGGGAATTGGAAGTAAGGTTAAAGTCTGGTTAGGGAAATAGATGAGGGTAAAGAGAGGATAGCACTGGAAAGAGTATTCCAGTGGACAGAGGTTCCTTGGGGTGCCAAGCATGGTATGGCTGGCATGTTCAGAACCTTTGCAAAGAGAGGATTTTAGTTTGGCTCTTTTTATAATGAGAGATTTAGCTAAAGGGGACCCGTGGGTGGAGTCCCAAGTTGGCTCCTTGCTGGGTTTCAGCTAGGTCTAGAATTTGAATTGAATTCAATGAGTTTCAGGACTGAGCCAACCCCACCCAGATAACAAAGATGAAACTGTTTGTCCTGGGGGGGGGATGTCCCTCACTGAGGCAGAGTTGAAGGAGATTTTCTCCTTTAAGGATTTTCAGAGTTTCGGGGTCCCCTCTTCAGTCATATAACCTCTGCATGAAAATTCCCAAGAAAGGAGAGTCCATTATCTCCTAAGGCCACCCAGTCCATTTTTGAACATGTCTAAATCATTAGGAAGTTTTTCTTGATAACAAACCTAAATTTACCTCAGCAAATTTTAACCTCAGAGATTAAAATAATATTTAACCTTTCCCTCATATAACAGTTCTTCAAATGCTTGATTTTCATAACCCCTTCTTTCTTTAACCTGTTCTTATTTGTCACGGTTTTAGAACCTTTCACCATCATGGTTGCCCTTTCATACTTTTTAGTTTAGCAATATCCTTCTTAAACTGTGGTGCTTAAAACTGAACACAGTAATCCTAGATGAAGTCTAATAAGGTCAGACTACAATGGGACTTTCACCTCCTTATTCCTGGAAGCTAAGCCTTGTTAATGTATTTCAGAATTGAATTAGCTTTTTTGGCTGACACATCACACTTGCTGACACAATTTGAACAATTCATTAAAATCCCCAGATATTTTTGGGAACATCTGCGGTATCTCCCTCATATTATACTTAGATAGTTGAGGTTTTGAACCCAACCATAAGACTTAAAGGTTATAGGTACTGAATTTCATTTATTAGATTCATTGCAGTGTTCTAGACTGTCAATGTCTTATTGGATCTTGACTACCATTCAGCAAATTATTTGGCCCTCCCAGCTTTATGTCATTTGTAAATTTGATGAGTATCCCATTTATACCTTTATCTATGTCACTGGTAAATAGCTCAGAGTTAACTAGAGGTACCAGGGATATTCTGCTAGAGACCTCTTACCCTGTTGACATTTATCCATTAACTATTGTTCTTTTGAATATGGTTATCTAATCAGCTCTAAATCCATGTTAGCTGTATTATTGCTCTCATTTTCTACAAGAGAGTTGTATATTTGTGTGATATTCTTTTTCAAATGTTTTGCAAAAATCTAGGTATATTATGCACAGCACATTTCCCTTATCTACTAATTCAGTAATTGTATTTAAAATTAGCATAGTCTGGCACAACAGTGATGAAATGCATAGTTCCTTGTAATTATGACTTTCTTTTCTAGATATTCACTGTCCCTCTCTTTAATGAAGTTCTCCAGAAGTCTTTCCCAGAAACCAGAAGGTTTTTGTTGTTGTTGTTATTTTTGTTTGTTTTATTTTGACAATTGGACACTTGCCTTTCTTCAATCCTGTGATACTGATCTTGTTTCCCTTGATCTTTTAAAAATTGCTGACAGCAGCTCAATGATAAAATTCTCCAATTCTTTTAATACTGTAGCATGCTTTTCATCTGGACCTAGTCACTTGGGTTCATTGAGGACAAGTAGGTTATGTCCTTACTTATCTTGGACATCAGCTTTTTTTTTTTTTTTTTTTTTTTTTTAATCATGTTTGTACTGTCATCTCTAGAGCAAAGGTCATTCTCTTTGGCAGACAAAATTGAAGCAGAATAAGAATTTTTCTCTCTATTGTTATAGTCTTCTCATCTACTTCAAGCAGAGTTCCTTTTCCTTCTGATATACCTTTAAAAATTCCTTTTAGTTTTCTTTAGTTTTCCTTGACAATCCCTGCTCATTCTGAGTTTTAGTAATCCTGACACTTTTTAAAGAATGCTGTACTAATAATCATTCTCAGTTACCACTCAGCTTCCATCCTCTGTAAATTTCTTTTTAAACTAAGTTGATTGGTGAGTTCCTTGTTTATATGCATCATTATCTTCAGATAAATTCCATTTTTCCTGCTCATTGGAATTATTTCCCTTTGTGTCTTCAGAATTTCATTCCTGAGCATATTCTATTCTTCTTAGGTCAACTTTCATTGTAAAATTTTAGTGCATAGGTTCTTATGTCGTTTTTCTCATGAGCCCTTTGAAATATGCTTTCTTAAAATTTATGGTATATATCAGATTATACTTATGTTTTCCCAGTCACAAATTTTAGTATGAGCAACCTCCTACTTCCCATCTGACTACTTTGTAGTTTTCCATCATGCCCCCAGGATCCCCTTTCTATCTTGGTGGTCTATAGTATATTCCAAATGCAAAATTACTTCCATTTCTCTTTTAACCTTCATTTGAATATATTCAATAATTCTTTCCCTCTTATTGTCCTTGACTATCTCCTATGAGTATATGTTTATATACAAGGCAACTTTCCCCTATTTTATCCTGTTATCCTTTATTTTAAGACATAAACCCAAAGTACAGATCTTATTCTCAGATACCAATTCTTGTCACCTGTTCACTTTTCAAATTAATTTTTTTCTTTTGGATTCTTTGTCTTTCAACAGTTAGCAAAGCATTTTCTGTGCCTTTAATTTTAAGACTTTCTTTTGTCTAGGATTTTATAGTCCATGGCCTTTTTGTCATTATCATTCTTTTCCAATTGCATCATCAGAAGTCCATAATTGTCATCCATTTTTGATAAGTCTTCAGAGGTTCTTTGTTATATCTTAGGCTTATGCCTCAAGATCTCAAGAGAGCTTTCTACCATTATCCGGTCAACAAATTGCTGCTTCAGTAGCTTGAGCAGGTAATTAACAACTACTAATACTCTTTGATTCTTATTCTAACCCTTTCTGGATGTTCTCTCACCTATTAACATTTGTGACTTTGATATATCATTCTTTGAAACTCAAGCATTCCTTTTCATAACATCTAGTTTTTTCCTCTTCAGGAAAAGCCCCAAGCTCTCTATTTATACAACTATCCTTTCATTCCTTTTTATTCTCTGTGTACATTCTTCAGCATCCTGCTAAGGGACAAATCTCTTATCTACATCAGATCACTTTTTGTTTCATTAAAGACTCATTTCTATTTCCCTTTAAGAACTCTTCATTTTCTCTTAAAAATAAACTTTTTTTTTCCCAATAAGCTTTCTTTTCCTCCAATCTGTCCTTTACCTTTGAAAAAGAAAAAAAAAAAAAAAGAAAAGAAAAAATGTTTTGTCATGAATATAGTAAAAAAATATTCTGACATTAATCTTGTCAAAAAAAAGTTTCATTCTGTTTATTGATCCATCCTATGTCACAAGGTGGGTAGCATTTTTAATTATCAGTCTTTTGGAATGTGGTAATTAATTTCATTTATCAGGCTTTCAAAATTTAACATCTTTACATTGTTGTTTTTATTATGTAAATTGTTCTATTGGTTCTACTCATCTCACTCAGCTTCAATTCATTTCAAGGTTTTTCTGAAGTCATTGTCATGATGAGTTTCTGGTTCTTTGCCACTACAAAAAGAACTATTATAGATATTTTGTACACATGTGTCTTTTTATGCTGTTTTTGATATCATTAAAATAGGTTATGGTATTACTGGGTTAAAGATTATATACAGTTTAATAACTTTTGGGGAATAGCTTCAAATTACTTTACAGAATAGTGGGACTATTTTGTATCTCTATCAACAGCTCCTGACCTATTGAAGCCCTTCAGTGATTGCCTTTTTCATTTTTTGTAAACTTGGCCAATATCAGTCATGTCATGTTGGAATTTTCAAGTAATTTTAATTTGTGTTTTTCTTAGTGATTCTGAACATTTTAAAATATTTTTTCATAGATGCTCCAAGTCATTATTAATCAAAGAAATGCAAATTAAGACAACTCTGAGATACCACTAAACATCTGTCAGATTGGTTAGAATGACAGGGAAAGAAAATGCACAATGTTGGAGAAACAGGGACACTGATACATTGTTGGTGGAATTGTGAATACATCTAGCCATTCTGGAGAGCAATTTGGAAGTATGCTCAAAAAGTTATCAAACTGTGCATACCCTTTGTGTTACCACTGGGTTTATATCCCAAAGAGATCTTAAAGGAGGGAAAGGGACCTGTATGTACAAGAATGTTTGTGGCAGGCCTCTTTGTAGTGGCCAGAAACTGGAAACTGAGTGGATGCCCATCAACTGGAAAATGGCTGAATAAATTATGGTATATGAATATTATGGAATATTATTGTTCTGTAAGAAATGACCAGCAGGATGATTTCAGAAAGACCTGAAGAGACTTACATGAACTGATGCTGAGTGAAATAAGCAGGACCAGGAGATCATTATACACTTCAACAACAATACTATATGATGATCAATTCTGATGGATGTGGCCCTCTTCAACAATGAGATGAACCAAATCAGTTCCAATAGAACAGTAATGAACTGAACCAGCTACACCCAGAGAAAGACTCTGGGAGATGACTGTGAACCACTACATAGAATTCCCAATCCCTCTATTTTTGTCTGCCTGCATTTTGGATTTCCTTCACAGGCTAATTGTATACTATTTCAAAGTCCGATTCTTTTTGTACAAGAAAACAATTGTTTGGACATGTGTATCTGTGCATATATATATATATATATATATATATGTATGTATATATATATGCATATATACATATATATAATATTTAATTTATACTTTAACATATTTAACATATATTGGTCAACATGCCATGGTGGGAGGGGAGGAGGGGACAAATTAGAACAAAAGTTTGGCAATTAAAAATTACCCATGCATATATGTGGTAAATATAAACTATTATATATATATATAAAAAGAATACATCTCCTATCTGGTGCTGTGAGTTATATGATCTGTTTCTCTTCTAAGTTTTTTGTGTTATGATCTTTAACATTAAGATTACAAATCCATTTAGAATGTATTGTGAAATAAAGTGTAAGATTTAAGCTGAAAAAAATATTTTTCATAACTTCAAATTCTTCCTCGGAGAATTTTTAATATCTTTTGACCATTTATCAATTGGGAATGCTCTTTTTTTCATATAAATTTAAACCTGTTCTTTATATTTTTGAAATTAACCTTTTCAGAGAAACTTGATTGAAAGATTTCCCTCCCCCCCCATTTACCTGTTTATCTCTTAATCTTTGCTGCATTGTTGGATTTTTTTTTTTTTTTGGTGTATGAATTTTTAAATTTAATGTAATTAAAATGTACATTTTATAGTTTGTGGTCCCATATCTCTTGCTAGTAACAAATTCTACCCCAGTGATAGATTTGAAAGATGATTTCTTCTGTTAATATTACTCATTTAAATCCAATTCACTTGCATGTCATGGTATCACTTTGCTAATGTCATGGTCCTCTTTTTTTTTTTTTTTTTTTTTCTTTTTTTGGTGAGGCAATTGGGATTAAGTGACTTGCCCAAGGTCACACATATAGAAGTGTTAAGTGTCTGAGGTCAAATTTGAACTCAGGTCCTCCTGACTTCAGGGCTCCCCATGTCATGGTTCTGAGAATGAAGGGCAAAGAACAATTTCTATGAGTAGGAGTAGGAGCTGCCTTACTGGGGATCCAACTGGAACTGCCCAGTTAGGCTACACATCTCCTTTCCTACTTATTTCTCATATAAAAATATGTATATGTGTGCACACATGCGTGCGCGCACACACACACACACACACAAACACATTTTTTTTTTTTTAACAAGGTAAAAGCAGCCAATCTCTGCCTCACTTCTTACCTACCCTTAATTACTGATTGGGCATTATCTCAGTCAAACTCGGACCTATTAAAGCTTTAGCTAAAAAAAAAAAAAAAAAAAAAAAAAAAAAAAAAAAGTTCATGAAAAATGTTTTAATGAATCAATTAAAGATGTTAGACTGAGAAAAAAAAAAAAGGGGGGCAAGGTCTTCTACTGCATCCAGGACCATCTCGAGTTATCCTAATTTATATCTTGCCACTAGCTCCGGATGGCTGGGGGGAGGCCGGGGGGAGAATGATGCTGGTAACTTTGCATAAACTTCCTTCACTTAAATCCAATTCACTTACATGTCATGACATTATTCCCTTGATTTCATGGTCTTCTTCAGAAATAAAGGATAAGCAAAAACAACTTGGACCATTTTGTCTTACATCATAAGAGGTCTAGTACTATACCCAATTTTATGAAAGAAACTTTTTTTGGTTTTCCCAGCAGCTTTTGTCTAAAAGTGTGTCTTTACCCCAGTGTTATAGGGTTTGGGTTTATTCAACATTACTCCTGTTTTTGTTTACCTATGTTGTTTACCTAATTTGTTCCAGAGATCAACTTCTATTTTTTAGTCAGTATGAAATTGTTATGATGTTTACTGACTTGTAGTTTGATATGTTACTTCACGGTTCTTTTCCTTATTATTTCCCTTGAGATTGTTGGCTTTTTATCTCCAGATGAATTTGTTATTTTTTTCCCCAGCTCTATAAAGTAATCTTTCAATGGTTATGGCAATCAATCAATCAGCAAGTATAGAATTAGCACCAACTCTGTGTCAGGCACTGTACTAGATACTAGGGTAAAAATCTTTATCATATATAGATATGATTTTTTTTTTGCTTCATGATTTCTAATTTCCACAAAATTTCTCTCTCCTCCCCACCCAGTTTAGCCTTTAATCTATTTCCATAGTCTAAACCTCTCCAATTTTTCTTCTCTGCAATTTCTGCATCAAGTTCTCTTTCCCCATATTTGTTCTCTCAAAAAAATTCTCATGGAAGGTAGAAATAAAAAATCAAGTCAATAGAAGCCTAGTTTAATTAGTTTTACCTCTCCCCCTTCTTGATTATTTCAGTAGTCTCCTAGTTTTCTTTTTATCTTTTGTTTTGTTTTGTTTTGTTTTATTAATTTTTATAATTAAAACATTTTCTTTGACAGTACATATGCATAGGTAAATTTTTTTTTTTACAACTTTATCCCTTGTACTCCCTTCTGTTCCGAGTTTTTCCCCTCCTTCCCTCCACCCCCACCCCTAGATGGCAGGCATTCCCATACATATTAAATATCTTATAGTATATCCTAGGTACAATATATATGTGCAGAACCGAATTTTGTTGTTGTAGTTGTTGCAAAGGAAGGATTGTATTCAGAAGGTAAAAATAATCTGGTAAGAGAAACAAAACAAAACAAAACAAACAAAAAAAACAATGCTCACAGTTTACACTCATTTCCCAGTGTTCCTTTTCTGGATGTAGCTGATTCTGTCCATCATCAATCAATTGGAATTGGATTAGCTCTTCTCTATGTTGAAGATATCCACTTCCATCAGAATACATCCTCATACAGTATCATTGTTGAAGTGTATAATGATCTCCTAGTTCTGCTCGTTTGATGTAAGTCTCTCCAACCCTCTCTGTATTCCTCCTGTTGGTCATTTCTTACAGAACAATAATATTCCATAATATTCATATACCATAATTTACCCAACCATTCTCCAATTGATGGACATCCATTCATTTTCCAGTTTCTAGCCACTATGAAAAGGGCTGCCACAAACATTTTGGCACATACAGGTCCTTTCTCTTTTTTACTATTTCCTTGGGATATAAGCCCAGTAGTAGTACGGTTGGGTCAAAGGGTATGCACATTTTGATAACTTTTTGGGCATAATTCCAGATTGCTCTCCAGAATGGTTGGATTCTTTTACAACTCCACCAACAATGCATCAGTATCCCAGTTTTCCCACAGCCCCTCCAACATTCATCGTTATTTGTTCCTGTCATCTTAGCCAATCTGACAGGTGTGTAATGGTATCTCAGAGGTGTCTTAATTTGCATTTCTCTGATCAATAGTAATTTGAAACCCTCTTTCATATGAGTGGAAATAGTTTTAATTTTATCATCTGAAAATTGTCTGTTCATATCCTTTGACCATTTATCAATTGGAGAATGGCTTGATTTCTTATTAGAGTCAATTCTCTGTATATTTTGGAGATGAGGCCTTTATCATAACCTTTAACTGTAAAAATGTTTTCCCAATTTGTTACTTCCTTTCTAATCTTGTTTGCATTAGTTTTGTTTGTGCAGAAACTTTTTACTTTGATGTAATCATCATTTTCTATTTTGTGATCAATAATGATCTCTAGTTCTTCTTTGGTCACAAACTCCTTCCTCCTCCACAAGTCCGAGAGGTAAACCATCCCATGTTCCTCCAATTTATTTATGACCTCGTTCTTTATGCCTAAATCTTGGATCCATTTTGATCTTATCTTAGTGTGTGGTGTTAAGTGTGAGTCCATGCCTAGTTTCTGCCCTACTAATTTCCAGTTTTCCCAGCAGTTTTTGTCAAATAATGAATTCTTATCCCAAAAGTTGGGATCTTTGGATTTGTCAAACACTATATTGCTATTTTTATTCACTATCTTGCCCTGTGAACCTAACCTATGCCACTGATCAACTAGTCTATTTCTTAGCCAATACCAAATGGTTTTGGTATCAACTAGTCTATTTCTTAGCCAATACCAAATGGTTTTGGTGACTGTTGCTTCATAATATAGTTCTAGATCAGGTACAGCTAGACCACCTTCATTTAATTTTTTTTTTCATTACTTCCCTTGAAATTCTCGACCTTTTGTTGTTCCATATGAATTCTGTTGTTATTTTTTCTAGGTCATTAAAATAGTTTCTTGGGAGTCTGATTGGTATAGCACTAAATAAATAGATTAGTTTAAGGAGTATTGTCATGTTAATTATATTCTCTCGGCCTATCCAAGAGCACTGAATGTCTTTCCAATTATTTAAATCTGACTTTATTTTTGTGGCAAGTGTTTTGTAATTTTGCTTATATAATTCCTGACTTTCCTTTGGTAAATATATTCCCAAATATTTTATACTATCGACCATTATTTTGAATGGAATTTCTCTTTGTATCTCTTGCTGTTGGATTGTGTTGGTAATGTATAAAAATGCTGAGGATTTATGTGGATTTATTTTGTATCCTGCAACTTTGCTAAAGTTTTGAATTATTTCTAATAGCTTTTTAGCAGAGAGTCTCCTAGTTTTCAATTAGATTCTTCTCTTGCTTTTTACAGCTCCAGTTTTCTCCTGCACATAGCTACCAAAGTCAATATTTCTAAAACACAGGAATGAAAATGTCACTTTTCTGTTTAGGAAGCTTTGATCATTCCTTTGTGTGTATTTGTATTTATTAATTTTATATTTAAACCTCATATTTATATGTACTTGCTGTCCCCTCTGTTAGTTTGTAAGTAGGAATTATTTTATTTTTTATTGTATTTGTTCATGTGGTCTAACTTCTCACAGGGTATAGTCTTTCGGTTTTTTAGTTGGTAAGTCCTTCATTATACTGTGTTTGAGCAAGCAGGTCACTCACATACTATGCTGGCTCCTCACTGGATTCAGCTGTTGGTATTAGCTGTGGTGGGCATTACTTCTGGTTCCATTGCTGATATGTTCTCAGAATTAAATCTCCTGACCTCCCTGGTAACCTGGGCACTCCTTCTCTGGATATTCATTCATCTAAGATTAAGGAAGTATAAATACAAAAGAAACAAATGCCTTGTGCTCACAGATGAATAGATGAGTATTGAATGAAAAAAATTCTTACTTGGTGCTAAATTTTGTATTATATACTGGGGATACAAGTGAAAAAAGCAAGATAACTCTTAATGAGCTTTACTTCTAACTGTATGTTGTTCTTGCTTGTCCTTCATTCTCTTTTTCTCTTTTTAGTTTATTTATTTTTAATGCACATTGCTTTATGAATCATGTTGGAAGAGAACAAGAAAAAAAGGGAAAAAACCATAGGAGAGAAAAAAAAGAAGTGAATATAGCATATGTTGATTTACATTCAGTCTCCATAGTTCTTTTTCTGGATGCAGATGGCAGTTTCTGTTCAAAGTCTCTTGGGATTGCTTTGGATCATTGAACCATTGAGAAGAATCAGGTCTTTCACAATTGATCCTCACACAATCTTGCTATTATTATGTACAGTGTTCCTGGTTCTGCTTGTTTCCTTTAGCATCAGTTCATGTAAATCTTTCCATTATCCTTCATCCTCGAAGAGGACCATTATATCAGGGAAGTAATGCCATGACACCTTGCAAATGAATTGGATTTCACTGATGGAGGGCTGTGCAAAGTCACCAGCTTTGCATTCTCCTCTGGAGCCGTCTGGGTTCAGTGGCAAGATTTATATCAAGATGACTGGAGATGGATGTAGTGGGAGATTTGGGCTTTTGAAGCTAAAGTCTTTTAACAGGTCTCAGTTTGACTGAAGCAATGTCCATTTTTTAAAAAAACAAAGCTAGGTAAGAAATGAAGCAGAGAATAATCTTTTTTTTATATAGTCAAAAACGTTTCATTCTGGTAGTGGAAGACCTTTACTGTTTCTGCCCAAAACAGAAACAATTTCTATTTGCCTTTATTTTGAGCCATATGTGGCCCAAACAATGATCAGCTGGAGCTTGGCTTGGGACCTATTATTTGGTCAATCAATGAGAGCTAGAATAATTTGTGTTTAAGGCATGGTCCTATCCCATAAACCAATAAGATATCTTGAGAGGTTGCAAAAATCAAAATTTATTTTCATTTGGGAGAGCACATGCAGATAAGGGTTTGATACTCTATGTGGAAAGAAAGAAAATGGAAACACGAAAGGAAAAAAGAGAAAAGAATAAAGTAAAAAGTTGTATTGCCAACTGGCCAATTCTAATTGAATTCCCAGTGGGACAGCTCCTCTTCCTACTCACAGAAATTGCTGTTTGTCCTTTGCTCTTGAAAAAGACCACAAAATCAGGGAGGTGATGCCATGACATGCAAATAAGTTAAATGTAAAGGTGAGCTGACAGCACATGAAAGTTCAGCTGCAGGGTTCAGTGGAGGGACAGATAGCAAGAAAGCTACCCGGGCCCAGGAAAAGATTCAGGACTTTGAAGGACACGATAATTTTTGTCCAGGCTCTAAACATGTCCTAGCTATGGATTTCCAATCACTGGGGGTTAGGATTTCATAAGACAAACTCTCTAGAAACATCTTAATATAAGATGATGTAGCCCCTTAAAGAATGCAACCTTTTTTCAGATCCTTAATATTTTTCCAGATCAAAATGAGTGTATCTTTTCCTTTTTTGACCTGAAGAGCCAAGCTCTTCCATCACAGGGTATGCATTTATAAAATCAGATACATCCTGTCCTTCATTTTTGGCCTTCACCAATCCTTTTTCTAATCTTGTCATAGGCTGCTTAATAGGTGGTTCTGATTGCATTACTGCCTCTCCCCCTCCTCCTTCTCCCTCCACCCATGAAGGGTTAATTGAGGGAGGTAGATCAGGGGATTAGAAATGATCTAATTTCTCCTTCTGTAAATTCTTATCTGATTCTTCATCCTTTTCACCTAGTTTAGTTGGCACCTCCCCTCCTGCTCTTTCTTCTTTTTCTTTCTTCTATAACTTATATAATACCCTAAAACCAGTTGTATTAAATTGTATGTATTAAGCGTATCTTTGGAAATTCAGTCAGGTCTATTTTTATAGTAGTATTGACAAAGTTGCTCTCCTACTAATTTCCACTCCTCTAGATCCAATTCTTTTTCCATAGAAAACCAAGGAGATGTGTACTGTACAGTTTCTAAAAGTTCAGTGACCTGCTCCCAAATTATAATCAAACCTTGGCTTTTCATAACCCTGACAATGCTCTCTACACATTTTCCTTAAAGAGAAATAGAAGGCTATTTTCTAAATATCTGTCCCATTTCAGCTGAAATTCTACTTTCCTTGTTGTACTCACCCAAATTTCTGGGTCGAGGAGACTTTTCCACTGAAATCAGGATCTTGTCTATCCCACGTTTGGATGCCAAAATGTGATGCTCTGTTCTCTAAATTGTAATGTTCTCTGGGAGCAGGATTCTTGAGGAGCTTCTGGAGGCAGCCTTCGTTTCAGTTCAGTTCAATAATCACCTCAAATGTAGCCAGGAGTTAAAGTCCAGATCCTTTATTTTCTCTTTCCAAGTCTTGTCTCCTTCTTTGGGCCCGGTTAGCTTTAATAGAGGCCTATCACTCTCCGTGGTTCCCAAGAGCTCTTGTCATTAGTCCTTTGTCTCTGCCACCTTCAGCCTCTTGTGAATCTCCTTGACCTATGAATCTCTTGGACTTGTGATTCTCCTCAACTTGTGAATCTCCTGGAAGTTCAAGAGTGGGCTTGTGGGAGCTCCTCCTTATATATGCTATCTTAAAGGTGTGAATCTTGTGGAATTCTAGTAGGTACATTACTGAACTAGAGAACTGTTAAGTATTATGCTAAGTTAGATAATTATTGTCTCTATCCATTCTAGTGACTTAGCACCTTGTAAGAATTCTAACAGCATAGGGGTCGTAAGATTACCTAAGTAGAGCAGATGACTATACCTGGAGACAGGCTAAGTAGGTAAGGAAAACTCCATATCTTCACAAGGAATTAGAGCTGTTGATTACTATCCACTTCTTCCAAGCTATTTGAGCATGCAAGTAGCCTGATTGAAAGAGAAGGCAAAAAAGGAGGGCACTTTCAGTGAATCTTCCTGCTTTTCAACCATCCCCAAAGTGTTATAAACTGGCTTAGGACTGGGAAGGATGTGAGAGGGGATTATAAAAGTAAAAAGAGTACCCCTGATGATGCCAGGTCTTCCCACAGCCTAGTTGTTCTGGATAGATTCTGGAGCCTACTTGGGAAACAGAGCAGCAACTTTCTCTCTCACACCTGACAATTTATAGCCCTTTTTGCTCATAGCCAGGAAGGAAAACTGCAAGATGGGCATATTCTTTGGTTCTGAGTTATCAATTCTTTTGGCTTTTCAGCCTATCAGAAGATTTTTTTGTCACCTGATGCCAAACTCTCAGTCTCTCATAGATGCACTTCCATGAATTATATTGCAACAAAGCAGAGCTCAAAATTTTTAATTAATATAATGACCAACCATGATTCCAGAGAAATAATGATGAAGCATACTAATCCTTGCTTTTGTGGCATAAATTGACATAAATTTTTGAACTTAGCAAATGTATAGGTTTGTTTTGCTTAATTACACTTATTTCTTATGATTTTTTTTAATTGGAGGGGAGATACCAGAGAAAGAAATTGACTAGCAAGAATGATGTCAAAAAACATAAAAGAGAAAAAAAATGAAGGTCATTGAATCATTTTAAAAAATGCATGAATTAGAACAGAAGGAAGTTCACAGGGCTATAGAAACAAGCAGGATAGTTTTGAAACAAACATGTTGAATTCATTACATTATTTTGAATTGAAATATCAACTGCTTATAATAGCAATTTATGGTTTCATATGCAGTTCTCCTCTCCTGTGAATATGGAAATACTCATGCTTATCAAAGTTCAAAATAATAAAAAAATGTTACACAAAGCTGGTATGATGGAAAAATCCCAGTGTTTGGAGTTAGTTCAAATCCAGCCTCAGGCACTTACTGTGTGGCCATGATAAATCACTTACTTTCTGTTTGCCTCAGAACTCATTGTAGGATTCATACTCTTACAAAGCCAGGCCAAGAGTACAAGTTGAAGGAGTAGCTCAGAAAGAATACTACTCATGGAAACCTATACTGACCCTTAATTCTAGGCTCTTTAAAGACAATCCTTCTGGAAATTCTACTGGAAATGACCAAATTTCCAACTGCCATCATAAATCTCTCCATCTCCTAGACAAATTAACATTTCCTTCCTCATCAGCATATTGTTGACTGAATTCATGTGGATGCCACTGATGGAAGATCATCTTATTCTGTCTTTAGGTATTAGTTGTTTCATTGCTTCCATCCAGAGGTAAGCTACTTTTAATTATATTCCATGTAAGCAATGGAATGTACATGTTATCAAAATTTTCCTTTGTTAAGTGAAATTATGTCTGCTTATTCTAAAAGTATTTTTTCAGTTTTTTTTAACCTGTTTGCCATTTGCTTTAAGAAATTCTAGAAGCTGGCTTCCTCCTTTTTATCAAGAAAATGTTCAGTTTCCCCTGGTGTAGGGTGATAGAATTCTGTGTTTTGTGATTGTTGTATAGACTTTTTGTTAAGATACTTTTCAAATCAGTCATGTTAAATTTTTGTGGAGGTGTTATTTGATTTAAACACATTCTCCCCATTCAATTTTAATTTCAGTTTCTGTTAATTTTTTTGATTTTTTAAAAATCATAGCCTTCTTGTTATCTTTTTTGCAATATAGAGGAAGGGAATTATTAATTATTATTATTATTATTATTATTATTATTATTATTATTATTATTAAGCACCTACTATAGTCCAGGTCCTAACTTTCTAGTCTTCATTCATTAGCCACCAATAACCATTACTCACCTAAAATCCAGCCAAACTAGATGACTTTTTATTCCCAGAACATATTTTGTCTTTTCTTCCTGCTGTGCATTTGCTCACATGATCCCTTATCCCTGAAATATTCTTCCTCATTTTTTTTTGCCTATGAAATCCTATCAAAGAATCACAGAATCTCTGAATTGGAAGGGATCTGAGAAAATAATGTAGTCTAATTTATCCCTGAACCTTCCTTTAAAGCTCAATTTAAATACATGCCACATACTTCTTGAAAATTTCCCTTTTTTTTTTGACCTAGGTAGTAGATAATTTCTTCAGATCCCCATAATGCTTTATTTAATTACTGATGGTATTATGTAATATTGCATATTACAGCTATCAATCATATATGTAATACCCCATTAGATTATATGGTTCTCGAAGGCAAAAAACTATCTTTTTGAACTGACATTTTTTCTAGGTCTATCTAGCATAGTGCTCTCTGCAAAGCTAGGAGCTTGATACATATTTCTTCTATTTAATCAATTAGTATTTATTAAGTCCCTACTACATTCTAGGCATTATAGGGTTTCTATAGGCACTAAGGATTCAAATTCAATGATTGAAACAAACATGACTCACAAGGAACTTAATTTTTTAAATAGTGTTTTATTTTTTACAAATACATGCAAAAATAGTTTTTACCATTTACCTTTGCAAAACCTTGTGCTCCAAATTTTTCTCCCTTTTCTCCTCCTACTCTCCTTCTCAAGACAGTAAGCAATTCAATATGTATTAAATACATGTAATTCTTCTAAACATTTCCATATTTGTTATGCTATGCAAAAAAGTTAGATCAAAATACATGAAAGGAAAGAAAAAAAAACAACCAAGTAATCAAACAACAAAAATGATGAAGATACTATGCTTTGATCTACATTTAGGGTCCTTACTTCTTCTCTCTTTGGATGCAGATGGCTCTCTCTGTCACACGTCTATTGGAATTATCTTGAATCATCTTATTGCTGCAAAGAGCCAAGTTCATCATAATTGATCATCACATAATCTTTTCACTACTGTGTACAGTGTTCTCTTAATTCTGCTAATTTTCCTCAGCATCAGTTCATGTAAGTCTTTACAAGCCTTTCTGAAATCATCCTGCTCATCATTTCTTACAGAAACAGAATAACAATATTCTGTTACATTCATATACCATATATTCATTCAGGCATTCCCCAACTGAATGGCATTGACTCAATTAAGGAAGATAACATGTTTATATATAGGGAAGAGATAACATGTTTAAATATAGACACATTGACTATTAAGAGAATAAATACAAATAAATACAAGATAATAAAATTTAGCAGGGGGGAACATTAGCAGTTGAAAAGATCAGGAAAGGCTTCAGATTAAGAAGGTAAATTAGCACTTGAGTTCCTTTTCAAATGAAATAATGTTGCAGAGAGAGTGCATTTCAGGCCTGGAAGATAGCCAACACAAAGCTATGGAGAAAGGAGATGGAATATTTATTGTACATGAGAGAAAAGATCATTTTAATTGGATTATAAAGTGTAATAATAATAATAATAATAATAATGTCAAATGGGGTTAAAAAGATAAGTTGTGAAGGGCTTAAAAGGTTAACAGAGGAATTCCTACTTTATCCAAGAGGTAGTAAGGAGTCCTTATAAGTTTTTGAGCAGGGAAATAGTGTAGTTAGATTTAAGCTTTAAATAAAATAATCTGGGCAGCAACACAGAGGATAGACTTGAATGAAGAGAGACTCAAGGCCAGGAGATCAAGTAGAGGCTATTGTAATAATCTATTTAAAAATGTAACTGTGAAAGTTGTAGTTGTAGAAGTATTTTGGCAGTTGAAGGAATATTGGTTGCTGAGAATAACATGGTAATGAACCAGGGACACTAGAAGAACTTCAAAAGAAACAGGAAAGTTTAGAAGTGGGGTAGGTTGGGGAAATAGAGGTTGGATCTTGCTGTGGATTTGTGGCATGTGAGATGTCTCTTGGACATCAGTTTGAAATTTCCAGTAGGCTATTGGGGATGTATAACTGAAGCCCTGGGGAAAGAATGGGCTTAATATGTAGATATGTAAGTCACCAGCAGAGTTTATAATTAAACCTAAGGGATCTGATTAGGTCCCCAAGATTGTATTGTGCTAACTTAATTCTTTTCCTTCACTTAATTGATATTTTCCCTAAAGTTTTCCTCTCTTTTTTATCTGGTTAAATTTCACAGGCTCATTTAAAATTTTGTACCTAAATTCCCCCTGAATTTAGTGTCTAGGTTGCAAAAAACAAAAAAAAAAAAACCAAAACTGATGAACTTTTATTAATACTTAAGCATTTGGAGGGCACACAGAGTTTAAACAAGATGTTATATCTGCTTTTATGGATTTTAATAGGAAGATAAATATATAGATCATATTCCTGACTGAAATGATAAAGAGATATACAATACAGTTTTGCCCCTTTCAAAATCCATAACAAAAACTCAAACCATTGTTAAGTCAGTCACTATTTTACCTTTTTGGTATCTTTTCCTACTTATCTTCTTCTGTTTATCTCTTCATAGGACTTCTAGATTCTTTGTAAAATCAAAGCCTTAAATTAGGTAGTCTCCAGAGTTCTTTTTTTATCTCATAATCATATGATTTTTATGATTCCCCTCCTTCTCTATCGATTGAAACTTTCACTACAAAAAACTGTGATAGGAAATAAAGAATACTTCTATGCCATCTCTAGATTTTGCTTTGGGAGAAACTATTGTCCTAGCAATATTATCCCAAAGATTTTAATGTAAAATTCCATGTGAATGACAAGGAGAAAAAGGGTTCTTTGGTTTGTAGAACTAGAGGCTTCCTTATTGTGTTGACAACCCACCCCATGTAGCTTCTCTAATAGGAAAAACCTGATTGTCCAAATGGCAGATGGGTCTGCACATATGTATAATACTGTGTATGGGCTAGAGATGCTCCCTGGAGACATGAGAGTGGGGAGCCCATGTCAGATCTGTGCCATTGCAGTGTGACAGAAATAGACAAAGTTTTCCTGAAAGGACACTGAAACCAATTTGATGGGATATGAGGTGAGGAGTAAAGCTCTGTAAGTAAAGATTAAAAAGAGAAAAGGAGATATGATAGGAGCATATTGACATAATGACTAGTATGTGCAACTGTAACCAGAGATTGAAGTTGCATAGAAGATAATTGTCAATTTATCTTTTTCTGCCCTTTTCTAGTGATACAAAATAATTGGGAAAACTGAAGGCAACAAATTTAAAAGGTTTTCTTTTAGACTTTTAAAATATTTATTTATTTTTTTATTATAACATTTTAGTGACAGAACATATGCCTGGGTAATTTTTTTTTACAATATTATCCCTTGCACTCACTTGTGTTCTGATTTTTCCCTTCCCTCCCTCTCTTCCCTCCCCTAGATGGCAGGAAGTCTTATATCTTAAATATGTCATAGTATATCCTAGATACAATATATGTGTGCAGAACCAAACAGTTCTCTTGTTGTACAGAGAGAATTGGATTCAGAAGGTAAAAATAACCTGGGAAGAAAAACAAAAATGCAAACAGTTTACACTCATTTCCCAGTGTCTCTTTTCTGGGTGTAGCTAATTCTGTCCATCATTGATCAATTGGAACTGAATTAGATCTTCTTTTTGTCAACGATATCCACTTCCATCAGAATACATCCTCATACAGTATCGTTGTTGAAGTGTATAATGATCTCCTGGTTCTGCTCATTTCACTTAGCATCAGTTGATGTAAGTTTCTCCAAGCGTCTCTGTATTCATCCTGCTGGTCATTTCTTACAGAACAATAATATTCCATAACATTCATTTACCACAATTTACCTAACCATTCTCCAATTGATGGGCATTGATTCATTTTTCAGTTTCTAGCCACTACAAAAAGGACCGCCACAAACATTTTGGCACATTTTTCCTTTCTTTAGTATTTTTTTGGGATATAAGCCCAGTAGTAGCACTGCTGGATCAAAGGGTATTCACAGTTTGATAACTTTTAGGGCATAATTCCAGATTGCTCTCCAGAATGGTTGGATTCTTTCACAACTCCACCAACAATGTATCAGTGTCCCAGTTTTCCCAAATCCCCTCCAACCTTCATCATCACTTTTTCCTGTCATCTTAGCCAATCTGACAGGTGTGTAGTGGTATCTCAGAGTTGTCTTAATTTGCATTTCTCTGATCAATAATGATTTGGAACACTCTTTCATATGAGTGGAAATAGTTTCAATTTCATCATCTGAAAATTGTTTATTCATATCCTTTGACTATCAATTAGGGAATGGCTTGATTTCTTATAAATTAGAGTCAATTCTCTATGTATTTTGGAAATGAGGCCTTTATCAGAACCTTTAACTGTAAAAATGTTTTCTCAGTTTGTTGCTTCCCTTCTAATTTTGTTTGCATTAGTTTTGTTTGTGCAAAAGCTTTTTAATTTGATGTAATCAACATTTTCTATTTTGTGATCAATAATGATCTCTAGTTCTTCTTTGGTCACAAATTCCTTCCTCCTCCACAAGTCTGAGAGGTAAACTATCATTCTTTTTGCCTAAATCATGGACCCATTTTGATGTCATCTTGGTATATGGTGTTAAGTGTGGGTCCATTAGGCTTTTTTTTTTTTAATAAAGAAAAGTAATTAACCTGGGGAATTTACTGCTAGAATAATTCACTATTATTGGAACAGAGTTGTGGAACAGTAGAAATGAAAGTGCTGGTGTAGTTAATGTATTATGGAACTCAGCCCAGGTTACTATGAAGTTTTGCCACTGGATAGCCACACCCTTATTTTTGTTCATACTTTCCAAAAGATTCTAAGTACAGCTGATATCTTCATTACAGTGTCCCAAAAGTCATGTGAATTAGAGTGGAAGCTACCTAGTATGTCTTAAGCAAGGATGTGGGACACAACTCATTGATTGAAATGTTTCAGCTCACAGGCTGATTGCCAACTGCGGTTGGAGAGGAATTTTCTTATCCATGTGATTTAGACTCACACTAATTTAAGAAAATATCTTGATTGTTATGGGCTGCTGTGAATCCTTTGCATTATTTTCATTTTTTTTTGTGGAATGAAATAAAACTTGAAGATTTATAGGGGGGTATTGAGATTCTTTTATTACTTATATGAAAATCTAGACTTTAAGCTAAATTCTGAGGTTCACAAAAAAGAAAAATAAACCTGGCTTTGGGCAAAAAGAGCCAAAGTGATGAATTCAAGAAGATTCATTACAATTGAATCTAGCTTATACAAATAGAAAATTGGAATTCTGGGCCATAGGTTAAATAAATAAATGTCTAATAGAGAATTTAACACTTCACTTAGCTGGTATTTGCCAGTGTCTGTACCTTACTATGTAATTTCATACATGTGTGTCTATAGTCTCCCCAATTAGCTCATAAGTTCCTCAAGGACAGAGATCACATTTTAAATTGTTTCCATTTCTTTTCAGTACCATAAGAAATTAGGACAAAGATGGGGTTTCCTCTTAAAAAAAAGAGAAGAAAGAATTATTTGTCTTTCTTTGGCCCATGTAGTTGTTCTTGGCTCATGGGCCATGGAAACATGAGTAAAGCTCAACAAATGTACCTTCCCTGTTGGATAGCAGGTGTTTGCAAACCCCCTGCCCTCTGGACAAGTGAGCCAGTTCAAAATCTGAGAGGAGGCAGCTCAGTAGGCCAGGTGGAAGTGCAGCAGGTAACCAAGCTGTGTGGACGGATGCTTATTTTTAGGACTTGATATGTGCTGCAGCACAGTGCTGAATACACTTTGAAACCCTTGACCCCCACAGGTGTACCCACTGTGGCTCTATAGATTGGCACTCATTAACATGGGGCTTTGTTGAATCAGCATAAGGGAGAGGAGAAAGGACTTGGCCAGATAAATTAAAGTCTTTAGAATGGGCTTCTGGTAAAAACTCTGTACATCATCTTATTATAAAAATAATCTTCTTTATGTTTATGGGTCGAATTCCTGATCTCTCTTGCCTATAAGTATAGCTTTGGTCTCTACCTTGACATAAAGATGTAATACAGTGAAAAATTCTTGGGTTGTATATTATGGTAATTCTGAAATGATTTGTGCCTTACTTAAGTATTTCCTTTGTCCTTTCACCCTTTATATTCTTTTTTTGGGGGGATGGCTGGTGGGTATAGGCAGAGAGCCAATTGTAGCAATGAAATTGTTTTTAAAACAGGGAGCAAAATAATATGCCACAAGAAGCTGATAATGGAAATTTTAATTGGCAAAATATGTATCCCCATCACTTCAAATGCTGTACTTGTAGAAATTTCTACCTCTTATGAAGGGGACCTTGACACTAAAAACATGAGAGGTTTTTTTTTTTTCCTTGTGTAATATCATTAAAATGGTTTTTAATTGAGTTCATTTCTTCAAGTTTGATGATAAATTTTTAAGTACTCAAGCTCAGAGACATTTTTGGACTGTTTCTTTTTCTTTTAGTGCCTTTTTTCTTCCTTAATTGAGTCCACTTGCTTATGTGAAAAATTCATCATTTCCCTCCTTCCTGGAAATTGTGGACACTCAAAGTATTACTATGAGCAGCATTTTACATTTAGTAAATGATTTCTTCTGCACCTCTAGCTCGTTAAATTTATTGTTCACTTATTATTTCTTATTTTAGCTAAAATTATTTGAAATCTTTTACTCCAGATACATATTTCTTTTAATTCAAAAGACATATGGGGAACTTGGAAGTACAGAATTTTCTAATTACCTTTTTTTTTTTTTTTTTTTTTTTTTAACTATAGTGAGAACACAATGATGTTATGGAAAGATAATTGTTCCAATTCTTCCACTGGCAAATGTAACTGTGGTTGTCACTTTTATTCGATGAACTTTTGTTTCCTTTTCTGAAAAAATGTTCTTGACCAAATAAAGGATAAAGAGGATCCTAAAACACAGAACATGGATAAATTGGAGGAAGTTGGTCTAGATGATCTCCACATTCCCTTTCAGCTCTAAATATCTGACCTATGTTAAAAAATGAAGGAGGGTAAATAGATTATAAAATTTAATTGATTTCTGTGTCACTTTTTGCTAAATCACTTCCCCTTTTCTTATATAAAAAGAAGGCTCAGTATATGGAGAAGAGAGGGATATATTTGGAAATTAAGATTATGTAAAAACTAAAGATAGCAGTATGTACTTGTAAAAGGTATTGTGAAATCCACATCCTAATTGGGGAGGCAACATGGTCAAAATGTTCACCCCAGGTACATATTACATTACATATGTGTAAATGGAAAGTAATCTAAGAGGGAATGTACTAGTGGTAGTGAAGAGGTGGCGTAGGGAATTCCAGGAAAAGCTTGTGCAGAAAATGAGATGTGATATGATTCACCTAAGTCTTCTATGCCATGGTAGTTGATTTCAAATATTTTCTTATTTGGAGTTATTTAGTATGAAATTTCTTTCTTTTGTCTTTTTGCTGTGTTTTCTTAGTAATATACAGTATGACTTATGTGTACTTATAAATCTTACTACTTTGCTAAAGTCATTAATTGGTTCAATTAATTTTTATTTTTTTATTTTTTTTCTTCCATTTTTACTTTTTTTATTTATAATTTTTTCCACAGTATATATCCATGAGTAATTTTTAAAATAATATTATTCCTTGTATTCATTTTTCCAAATTATCCCCTCCCTCTCTCTACTCCCTCCCCTTGATGATAGGCAATCCCATACATTTTACATGTGTTACAATATAACCTAGATACAATATATGTGTGTAAATACCATTTTCTTGTTGTACATTAAGTATTAGGTTCCGAAGGTATAAGTAACCTGGATAGATAGACAGTAGTGCTAACAATTTACATTCTCTTCCCAGTGTTCCTTCTCTGGGTGTAGTTGTTTCTGTCCACCATTGATCAACTGGAAGTGAGTTGGATCTTCTTTATGTTGAAGATATCCACTTCCATCAGAATATATCTTCATACAGTATTGTTGTTGAAGTGTATAGTGATCTTCTGATTCTGCTCATTTCACTCAGCATCAGTTGATGTAAGTCTCTCCAAACCTCTCTGTATTCTTCCTGCTGGTCATTTCTTACAGAGCAATAATATTCCATAACATTCATATACCATAATTTACCCAACCATTCTCCAATTGATGGACATCCATTCATCTTCCAGTTTCTAGCCACTTTGAAAATGGCTGCCACAAACATTTTGGCACATACAGGTCCCTTTCCCCTTCTTAGTATTTCTTTGGGATATAAGTCCAATAGCAGCAATGCTGGATCAAAGGGTATGCACAGTTTGATAACTTTTTGCGCATAGTTCCAAATTGCTCTCCAGAATGGCTGGATTCTTTCACAACTCCACCAGCAATGTATTAGTGTAATAGTGATTTGGAACACTCTTTCATATGAGTGGATATAGTTTCAATTTCATCATCTGAGAATTGTGTGTTCATATCCTTTGACCATTTATCAATTGGAGAATGGTTTGATTTCTTATAAATTAGGGTCAGTTCTCTATATATTTTGGAAATGAGACCTTTGTCAGAATCTTTAACTTTAAAAATATTTTCCCAATTTGTTACTTCCCTTCTAATCTTGTTTGCATTAGTATTGTTTGTACAGAAACTTTTTAGTTTGATGTAATCAGAATCTTCTATTTTCTGATTGATAATGATCTCTAGTTCTCCTCTGGTCATAAATTCCTTCCTCCTCCACAGGTCTGAGAGGTAGACTATTCTCTGTTCCTCTAATCTATTTAATATCTCATTCTTTATGCCTAAGTCATGGACCCATTTTGATCTTATCTTGGTATATGGTGTTAAGTGTGGATCCATATCTAATTTCTGCCATACTGATTTCCAGTTTTCCCAACAGTTTTTTCCAAATAATGAATTTTTATCCCTAATGTTGGTATCTTTGGGTTTGTCAAAGACTATAGCTGTACCCTTTTTTGTCCTTTGTATCTAATCTGTTCCACTGATCGACGGGTCTATTTCTTAGCCAATACCAAATGGTTTTGGTGACTGCTGCTATATAATATAGCTTTAGATCAGGTACACTTAGACCACCTTCATCTGACTTTTTTTTCATTAGTTCCCTTGCAATTCTCGACCTTTTATTCTTCCATATAATTTTGTTGTTATTTTTTCTAGGTCATTAAAATAGTTTCTTGGGAGTCTGATTGGTATAGCACTAAATAAATAGATTAGTTTGGAGAGTATTGTCATCTTTATTATATTTGCTCGGCCTATCCAAGAGCACTGAATGTCTTTCCAATTCTTTAAATCTGACTTTATTTTGTGGCAAGTGTTTCATAATTTTTCTCATATAATTCTTGACTATTCTTTGGTAGATGGATTCCCAAATACTTTATACTCTCAACATTTATTTGGAATGGAATTTATCTTTGTATCTCTTGCTGTTGCATTTTGTTGGTGATGTATAAAAATGCTGAGGATTTATGTAGATTTATTTTGTATCCTGCCACTTTGCTGAAATTTTGAATTATTTCTAGTAGCTTTTTAGCAGAGTCTTTGGGATTCTCTAAGTATACCATCATGTCATCTGCAAAGAGTGATAGTTTGATTTCCTCATTTCCTATTCTAATTCCTTGAATCTCTTTCTCGGCTCTTATTGCCAAGGCTAGCGTTTCTAGTACTATATTGAATAGTAATGGTGATAGTGGGCAACCTTGTTTCACTCCTGATCTTACTGGGAAAGGTTGCAGTTTATTTCTATTGCATATTATGCTTACTGACGGTCGTAAATATATGCTCCTGATTATTCTAAGGAATAGTCCATTTATTCCTATACTCTCAAGCGTTTTTAGTAGGAATGGATGTTGGATTTTGTCAAATGCTTTTTCTGCATCTATTGAGATGATCATATGGTTTTTATTAATTTGATTATTAATATGATCAATTATACTAATAGTTTTCCTAATATTAAACCAGCCCTGCATTCCTGGTATAAATCCTACTTGATCATAGTGTATTATCCTGGGGATGATTTTCTGAAGTCTTTTTGCTAATATCTTATTTAAGATTTTAGCATCAATATTCATTAAGGAAATTGGTCTATAATTTTCTTTCTCAGTTTTCGATCGACCTGGTTTAGGTATCAGTACCATGTCTGTGTCATAAAAGGAATTTGGTAGGACTCCTTCATCCCCTATTTTTTCAAATAGTTTATATAGCATTGGAGTTAGTTGTTCTTTAAATGTTTGGTAGAATTCACATGTAAATCCATCTGGTCCTGGGGATTTTTCCTGGGGAGTTGATTAATAGCTTGTTCTATTTCTTTTTCTGAAATGGGAGTATTTAAGCAATTTATCTCCTCCTCTGTTAATCTAGGAAGCCTATATTTTTGGAGGAAGTCATCCATTTCACTTAAGTTATCAAATTTATTGGCATAAAGTTGGGCAAAGTAACTCCTTATTATTTCTCTAATTTCCTCTTCATTGGTGGAAAGATCCCCCTTTTCATTTGTAAGACTAACAATTTGATTTTCCTCTTTCTTTTTTCTGATCAGATTTACCAAAGATTTATCTATTTTATTGGCTTTTTCATAAAACCAACTCTTGGTTTTATTTATTAATTCAATAGTTTTTTTACTTTCAATATTATTGATTTCTCCTTTTAATTTTTGTATTTCAAGTTTAATTTTTGGTTGGGGGTTTTTAATTTGGTCTTTTTCTAGCTTTTTAAGTTGCAGGCCCAATTCGTTAATCTTCTCTTTCTCTATTTTGTTCAAATAAGCCTCTAAAGATATAAAATTTCCCCTTATTACTGCTTTAGCTGCATCCCACAGATTTTGGTATGATGCAATTAATTTTTAGTTGAATCTCTAGGGTTCTCTAAGTAGACCCTCATATCTTCTGCAAAAAGATAATTTTCTTTCTTCTTTGTTGTGTTTATTTCTTCAATTTATTTCTCTTTGTCTTATTGATAGGACATTTCTAGAACTCTATGAAATAATAGTAGGGATAATGAATGTCCTTATTTTATTCCCAATTTTGTTGGGAAAGGCTATAACATTTTTTATTATATAAAAATGCTGGCTCCTTAGATTTTGTAAGTATTATTTTCATTTAAATTGTCAATTTTACTGGCATATAATTTGCCTAAATAATTCTTCGTAATGTCCTTCATAATTCCCTCCTCACTTGTTATGAGTTTTCCTTTTACATGTGATACTGTAATTTGGATTTGTTCTTTTTGTTATAAAATCAGATAAGCTAATGGTTTATGCATATTATTAGCTCCCTCCCCAAAATAAATAGCTCCTTGGTTTATTTTTATTTTTTGATGACTTTATTTTTTAAAAATTTATTTTATTTGAAAAAACAGGAAAAAAAAAAGAAAAACAAAAAAGAAATAGAAAACAAAATAGAGCAAAACAAAAGAGAACATTGTCATGTGCCCAGCAGAAAATCAGGAAGAATTTGAAATATATAACAACAAATTACCAAATCAAGAAAGTATATATATATATATATATATATATATATATATATATATATATATATATATATATATATATATATATATATATATATATATACTTTCTTTACTTCCTTGTAAATTGTTCTCTGCTTCTCTGTTGTGCACCTTATGTATTTTATTCTTTTTTCCCCCTTTCATCCTCATCCCCACTCTCAAATAGGCTACAGTTAAGAAAAGATATATTTATGTATATATGTGTAGATCTATATACATACACACTCACTCCCCCCATACATATACATCTTTCCTATCCCTGCTGACTCTCCAAATAAATTCTGCTCCATAACTTGCCTGGCTATTATTTAACCTCCCCCTCCCCAAGAATACCTGACTTGTCTTCTTCCCCCACTCTTTGCCATTCCCTTCTCACTTATTTCTTTATAGATTTTGGAGGATGCTATATACTTCATTTTATATATATTGTGTTAACTGTGGAATCCATTCCTGATGTGAGTAGGTTTGCAGAACTACTAACCCTCCTCCCCTCTGTGTCTGTTGTTCCTTTGCACCTCATTTATATAACATAATTACCATTTTTACCTTGACTCTTTTAAGCTACCCTATTATTGATATGAATCTTAAACATATGGTATTCATTTTCCGATGTAAAAAAAAACATAAAAAATTTGTTCATGTTTAAATAGTTTGTTCTTTAAAATTGATCTTTCATATTGCCTCTTATATGCTAAATTTTCTGTTGTTAGGGTTTGGTTGATAGAAAATCTTGAAAATCTGCAATTTCATTAAATGTCCATTTTTTCTTATTCAAAATTATAGATAATCTTGCTGGATATGATATTTTTGGCCACATACTTAGTTCTTTTGATTGTCAGTAGATATGATTCCATCTGATAAGTTTTGTACAATTCTAATTGTAGCTCCAGTATATTTGAATTGTTTTTTCCTTGTTTTTTGCAAAATGTTCTCTTTGATCTGGGGTTTTTGAAATTTGACAATAATATTCTTGTGTTTCTGCAAAGGATTTCTTTGAGGTGGCAATCAGTGGATTTTTTCTGTTTCTACTTTCCCCTCATGCTTTATCACTCCAGGACAATTTTCTTGGATTATTTCCTGCATTATGGTGTCAAGGTTCTCTTTTTAGTCACAAATTTCTGGCAGTCCAATTATTCTTAGGTTTTCTCTTTTTGATCTATTCTTCAGATCTGTTGTTTTTTTTTCTAACATATTTCACATTATGTTCTATTTTCTTATTCTTTATAATCTGTTTTTGTTATTTCTTGGTCTCTCATAGCTTCACTGGCTATATTTTAGAATTTGATTTGCTAATTCTTTAGAGTTAAATTATTTAGACTCCATTTAATTTTAACCTTTCACCCCAAAAGGCTTTTGTTTATACTTTTTATTATGTCATCATCAATAATGGATATATTTAATATTTCTGATATTCTGGCTTTGTTTATAAGGTTTTTATTCTCTATGACATGGTCTACTTTTGTGAAGGGTACCATACATACAAAGGTGAAAAATATGTAGTCATATGTAGTTATTTCTAGACATCTCTCACATATAACTTTAAAAAATTTTTATTCAGTTTCTTGTTTGTCATTTTGTTAAATTTGTCTATGTCTGACAAGAGAATATTGGTCCTTCAGTTAAGATTTTCTACCTACTTCTTTTTGTAATTTGATTAATACTAAGTATCACTATTTCTTTGCTTAAAGCATCTCTGAGCATAATGTAATTTTCCTGATTATCGCTTTTAATTGTCTTTTATCATACTTACCTTTCCTGAGATCATAATTGCTACCTCTGATTTTTTAATTTACCTGAGGCATAATAAAATTTGCATTAACTCCTTATTGACTCAACCGTTGTTTATATTTATGTCCTAAATGTATTTCTTATAAACAGCATTTCTTGTAAATCTTGTAAACAGAATTCTTCTTTTTATATTTATTCTGTTTTTCTTTGCCATTTATGAGTGAGTTCATTCCATTCATAATTGTTTTTTCCTCTGTTAGATCCCTCTCAGTGAAGAAGGTTATGGAACAAAAGGGATATGATACTATACTATAACAATTATTGTTTAGTGGTTCAGTTTTGTCTGAGTCTATGGATCATAACACCAATACTGTCAATGGGGTTTTCTTGGCAAGATCCTGAAGTGCTTTGCTATTATTTCCTTCTCCAATGGATTAAGAAAAATAGAGTTTAAGTGATTTATCTAGTAACTACATATTTAGTAAGTATCTGAGGGCAGATGTGAACTCAGGTTTTCTTGATTAGCCCTAGTGACTAAGTGGTGATCTGTAATTATAATCTGTAATTGAAGTTTGCATTCCTTTTTTACTGATTCTCTTTTCTTCCCTCTTCCCAAATACTGATAATTGCTTTTGACATTTTCATTTCTTTTAGTGTCCTTTTTACAATCTATCTTTTGAAGGTGATTTTACTTGTTACTCTTACTTTCCAGTCTCTACTTGTTGTGCCTTTTATTATCCTGCCTCAGTTTCCCTAAATTATGCTGCCTCGGTTTCCCTGAATTGTTTGGCCTCAGTTCCAAATTGTTCTTCTCAATCCTGCAACACCATTTCTCCCTCATAATCATCATGATCCAGATAAGGAGAAAGACCTTCTATCTTAGACATCATGACCCCAGACCTTCCCTATTTAATAGAATGTCCAGTGCCTCCCCCCATTCTGTCATTATTCTTCTTAATCCCAACTTATCAGAATGTCTAGTGCCTTCCCCCACCCAGTCAGAACCAGATTGATAGTCCCTTCCCTCTCTCAGTGTTCTGACTCCTCCCCTGCCTCAGTGTACCCCCTGGTAGCTTGGAGCCACATGCATGCATAGATAGATAGATAGATAGATAGATAGATAGATAGATAGATAGATAGATAGATAGATATCTCATTGAGAACTCACATAAGTTGCTGGATGCTGGATTCTTGGAGACAATAGTCTCATTCAGTCCTGGGATCAAACCATGGATCCATTTGGTCCCAGTAAATCTCTCTCTTTCAAATAAAATATTAAAACTCTCTAATCTCTATCCTGCCTCAGTTTCTCTTGCATTACATACTGTCACTTTTAAATCCCTTTCTTCCCTTTTCCTGTTATCACTTATTTCTGCCTTGAGTTTAAACTCTGTGTGTGTGTGTGTTTAAGGGGTGAAACTGTATTTCTTTCTGCTTTCTTTTGTCTGAACATAACAGAAATATCCTACACATAATAAACACTTGATAAATACTTGTAGATTTGTTGGCTCATTTCCTCTCTAGTGCATTCCTTTTTTCTTTTTTTTCCCCCCTGTACTTTCTAAAGACCAACAAATGGGAAAAAGTCTACCCTAAATCCCTTTGTTTATTTTTTCTAATGTCCTTTGTAATTCTTTGTCTTTTTTTAAAAATTAATTTTATAATTATAATTTTTTGATAGTACATATGCATGGGTAATTTTTTTTTTTACAACATTAGCCCTTGTAGTCACTTTTCCAAAATTTCCCCTCCCTCTCTCTACTCCTTCCCCTAGATGACAGGCAATCCCATACATAATAAATGTGTTACAGTGTATCCTAGATACAATATATGTGTGTAAAACCAAATTTCTTGTTGCACGGTAAGAATTGGATTCCGAAGGTATAAGTAATCTGGGTAGAAAGACAATAGTGCAAACATTTTACAATCATTTCCCAGTGTTCCTTCTCTGGGTGTAGCTGTTTCTGTTCATCATTGATCAACTGGAACTGTAATTCTTCAAGTCTTAAAGATTTTGGAGGAATATTTGTCTTTTCTTCCCCATTAGAAAATAATTATATATAATTATATCATCATTTTTAGTTCTTTTAGTGAAATACATGTATAAAGATACTAGAATTTTCTTGACTCTTAGAAGGAATATTTGACTTAAAAAGTTTTTATTCATCTTTTTTCCCTTTCAAGAAGCCTTAAAAACACTTAATTTAATTAATGACCCATTTTCCTTTTCCATCTAGTAAGTTTTTATTTATGATATTTTGAAATATGATATCTAGACTTTTTTGGTCATTTTTAGGGGATAGAGTTAAATTTTAAAAGTTTCTTTTTAACTTCCCAACTTGTTTTCCAGATCACTTGCTTTTGATGGTCAATTTAATTTAATTTAATTTTTTCATTTCTTTCATTTTATTCTACTATTTTTTGTTGTCTCATGGATTGAGTCTTGTTTGTCTTCATATTTTCAGTCCACCTGCCTCTTGAGTTTTTCCAATTTATGTTCTAAGCTATTTATTTTCCTTCTGTTTTTTTTTCCTCCAGAGCTCTCATTTCATTAAAAAAATGTCTTTCTTGCTTCATTTCCTTCAGGTACTCTATTCATTTTGGCCAAGCTAGCATTTTTCTATGTGACTTTCTTATAGTTTTTGTGGAACTACTGTCTTCCTTCGGCTTTTTCTCTTAGGTGATTGTTGATTCACAATATTTCTTCATTGATAATTTATTTTTTCCTATTTGTCCATATTCTATTATCTTAATTATTGAGTTTCAGATCTATACCAAAGTCAAAAAATCTGTCTTCTTCAGCTCTCTGTGAGGATAACCTGATCCACTCTCTTGGGTTTCTGTACCAGTTTTTAGTTTCTGTGATGTATATTGCTCAGATTACTAGCAATAAATCTTCAGTGCTTCTGGTCAGTGTTTGCAGTGACTGCTTTGGATCAGGTCATTAACTTGGTCTTTTGTCACTTCTGCAGCTTCTGAATATCAGTGTGCCGAATAAGCCTGTGACCCCTTGAGACTTTACTGTTGAGGTAGCTCATTTATCCTCTCCTAAACTTTCCTTTCCAGTCAATGTTTTGGTCTTCCTTATTCAACATGGTGTTAGGAATGGAGCCCATGTTGGATTCTTTAGCAGGATCTTTTTTCCATTGTCTATAATTTTGTCAGTTTTTAAAAAGTTATTATTTGTGCAGACCTATGCTGATTAGAGGAGCTTACTGACATTTCTCTTTGGACTCTCTTTTTATTGTTCAATTTAGCGTCCTTTTAAATTATTGTTGGAATAAAAGTAGGAAAATTGGGCTCCTATGTGAAATTTCATATGACTATCCTAGCCAGAATTCCCACTGAAACACTTTATATGCATAGAGAAGCATCTGCATTTTAGGAAAGAATGTATGGAAGAAATTAACCCCATTTCTGATGCAGGAAACAAAATGTACCAGTGGCTTGAATTGATCTTTATCATATTGAGGGCCACATGTGAATTAAGAAAGAGGAACTGGGGTTCTTTATTCCCTAGTTAATGTTTAGCTAACCTACAGGAAAGGCCTATACCTCTCTTGGGATGTTTGCTTTGATTGGTGGTCTTAGCCTAATTGAGAGTGCATGTTTGTTCACATCACAAAAATACCCACTGAATAATTGCAGACCTCTGGGGATTGGCCTAGACTAAAAATAGTGTGCATTTAGAGGTCAAGATAGATTTACTTTGGCAGCACTGCCTCAGGTCCAAGGTCTAGATGTTTCTCACCAGTTCATCTCTTTCATAAAAAGTCTGGAATAACTTGCTCCTGCTTCAGTTTCAATACAGAAATTTCTCCAATATTTCTAATCTTAACTTTACTAAGAATTGCTTTTTTAAAAATGTGAGCGGTATTGACCAAGAGATTTGTAGTCACATCATTCCAAAAAAGAGTAGCAATGCCTATGTAATATCTCCTTAAATTTCTTTTCTCTCTTTTGTGTATTATTCTTTGTCTAGCCCCTTAAATATATTTTCTTAATGGACTCACCATATTTTCATCTTTAATTGGATAAAAACCTTTAATACTCACTCTGGCAGTTACCTTGTCCTTACCTGCAGTACCTTTTCCAGGGAGGGAAAGACTTACAGGCTCAAGATACTGTTAATCTATTTTTTTTTCTTCTTTTTCTTGGCTTTCCCCTTTTCCCATCTCTGTGCACCAACAGTGCATTAAAACATTTAGAATGACTTGTCGCCATTAATAAAAGTGAAAAATTTTATCTTCCTGCCCTTTACCTTAATACCCCTCAGCTCTATTGCTGAGCTAATAAGAAACATGAAAACTTAATAAGAAAAAAAAACTAATAAGAAATAAGGCATTATGGTAAACAAAGTGGGAGGGAAATGTTGGGTCCTGTAGGTGGAGTTTTCCAAAAAAAGACAAGGGAGTTGGAAGAAGGAAATTATCATTCACACTAACAAAAAAAAAATTTTTTTTAAATCTAAGCTTAAATCACTGCATTGCAAAATCCTAGATGTGGTTTGTTGTTGTGTTCAGCCATTTTCAATTATGTCTGACTCTTTTTGACTCCGTTTGGGGTTTTTCTTGACAGAGACCCTAGAGTGGTTTACCATTTCCTTCTCTAATTCATTTACAGATGAGAAAAATGAGGCAAAAAAGATTTAGTGACTTGCCCAGTATCACACAGCTAATAAGTGTCTGGGCCTGGATTTCAGTTCAGGAAGATGATTTTTCTTGACCCTGCACTTTACCATCATATTACTTAGCTGTCCCATTAATTACATAAATTCAAGTTGTCACAGCTGTAAGACTGAATCCAGTCTTTAAAGGCTTTTAAAGGGAAATCTACCTGAAATATTCTCATTTTTTCCTTTCATTGGAAGGTCCTCATCATCCTTCAGTAGTACATTTCTTCATTTTCACCTGAAAGTGACTTCATACAAATAGATTGCAGACCTCTCAGATGTGACTCTTCATTGTCTCCTGTCCTTAGATAAGGACCATGATCTTTGACCCAAATATAGGAATATGTAATACAGGGATGTAGAAGTTCTGGATCTAGAGTTCTTTGTTACACATTCTATATTTTATCATTATGATTTTGATTGTTTTTCTCATCTTAGAATGACAACATACATACTTCTTTCCTTTTACCAAGGTTAAGTCCAGGTTCTACTTCCTTTGAGAAATCTTTTCTAGTTTTCCTATTTGTTGAATTTCTCCTCAAGTTATCATACTCATGCTTCATGTTGCATGCTTTAATGTAATATAAGTTCTTTGAGGGCAGGGACTTTTCTGTTTTTTTATTTTTTGTCATTCTATCCTCAAGGCCTAACCTAGTATTACATTGTGAATAAGCGGGTTTTTTTAAAAATAAAAACATAGAGGAACTATTTTTTGGGCCAGTGTTTTATGATCTAATGAGGTTTAAATATCAGCTCTCTGAGAGATTATAATAGTTATCCTAACTTACTATTCAGTCATTTTAAAGTCAGGTCTAACTCTTCATGGGACTCCATTTGGGGTTTTCTTGGAAGACATACTGGAATGTTTTATCATTTCTTTCTCCAACTCATTTACAGATGAGGACACTGAGGCAAACAGGAGTGACTTGTCTAGGATCATACAGATAGTAAGTAAGTAGGACTGGATTTGAACTGAGGAAGATGAGTTTTATACACTGCAACACCTAGATGTCCCATAAGTTAATTTACTGATTTACTCATTTTCAGTTCTTTCTCCATTTGATATGAATCTTAAGTATTTGTTAGCATTTTTTTGTGTATAGGAAATAAATATCTGTCTTATACCTGATTTCTGTTATACACTGAGTAACTTTTAACTTAACTTTTTGAGTAGATCTATATATGAGCTGAAACCTGAGTTTCAAACAATTTCTCCTGAGAGCACTTATAATAAGCCAAAGAGTGTGAGAAGAAAGAACTTATCCCCTTTTTCATTAGAGGCTAGGTTCTTCCAGGACTAAACCTGGTATGGAACATACAAAAGAGATCCAGAGCAAAAAGCTATACTAGAGAGGGGGAGGGGTGCTTCAACCCCTTAAGATTAGAAGAGATCCTTTTAAAAAAAATTAATTAATTATTTTTTTTTTTTATCAAAGCTTTTTAGTTTTAAAATGTATGCATAGATTTTCAGCATTCACCTTTGCAAAACCTTGTGTTTCAATTTTTTTCTCTTCCTCCCATCCCCTTCCCTAGACAATAAGTAATCCAATATGTTAAACATGTGTAATTTTTCTGTACATATTTCCACAATTATCATGCTGCACAAGAAAAATCAGATTAAACAGAAAAAAATGAGGAAGAAAACAAAATGCAAGCAAACAACAATAAAAAAGTAAACATATGGGGCAGCTAGGTAGTACAGTGCATCAGCCCTGAAATTAGGAGGAGCTGAGTTCAAATGTGATCTCAGACACTTAATACTTCCTAACTGTGTGACCCTGGGCAAGTCACTTAACCCCAATTGCCTCAGCAAAAAAAAAAAAAAAAATTTAAAATACTATGTTGTGATCTACACTCAGTACCCATAGTTTTCTCTCTGCCTGCAGATGATTCTCTTCATCATAAGACCATTGGGGCTAGCCTGAATTATCTTATTGTTGAAAAAGAACCATGTTTGGGAGAATTTGTCATCATACAATCTTCTTATTGTGTACAGTGCTCTCTTGGTTCTACTCATTTCATTTAGTATCAGTTTGTGTAAGTCTCTCCAGGCCTCTCTGAAATCATGCTTCTGATCATTTCTTATAGAACAATAATATTCCATAACATTCATATATCATAATTTATTCAGTCAATCTCCAACTGATGGGCATCCAACCAGTTTCTAGTTTCTTGCCATTACAAAAGGGGCTGCTACAAATATTTTTTGCACATGTAGGTCCTTTCTCCCTTTTTATGATCTCTTTGGGATACAGGCCCAGTAGAGATACTGCTAGATCAAAGGGTGTACACAGTTTGACAGCCCTTTGGGCATAGTTACAAATTGCTCACCAGAACGGTTGGATCAGCTCAGAACTCCATCACCAATATATTAGTGTCCCAATTTTTCCACATCTTCAACATTCATCACTATCTTTTCCTTTCATCTTAGTCAATCTGAGAGATATATAGTGATACCTCAGAATTGTCTTATTTTGCATTTCTCTGATCAATAATGATTTAGAGCATTTTTTTTCATATGACTAGACATAGTTTTAATTTCTTCATCTGAAGATTGTCTGTTCATATCCTTTGGCCATTTAGCAATTGTAGAATGGCTTGAATTCTTATAAATTTGAGTCGATCTCTACATATTTTAGATAGAATTCTTTATCAGAGCCCTTGGATAATAATGCTAAATGTAGGGGATCTTATGCTATTTCAAAAGACATGATACTAATCAACTCTGATTACTGAATCACTTTTGAGAGTGGATACATGTTCAAAGTTTATGTGTCTTTATTTACTTTTCTTAAAATTACATCTGTTCTTGAACCAGCTACATTCAGTGAAAGAACTCTGGGAAATTAGTGTGAACCACTAGATTTCCCAATCCCTCTATTTTTGTCCTCCTGCATTTTTGATTTCCTTCACAGGCTGATTGAACACTATTTCACTATTTCGATTCTTTTTGTACAGCAAAATAACTGTTTGGACATGTACACATATATTGTATTTAACATATACTTTAACATATTTAACATTGTATTGATCAACCTGCCATCTGGGGGAAGGGGTGGGGGGGAAGGAGGGGAAAAGTTGGAACAAAAGGTTTTGCAATTGTCAATGCTGAAAAATTACCTATGCATATATCTTGTAAATATAAAGCTATAATAAAAAATTATATCTGTTCTACATTTATGTGAGTTTGTACCTCCATTGTATTATACTATTCATTGGCAGAAATCCATTGAAAAAAATGTTCTAGATCCTGAAGAAATTCTTGGAGATATTTTTCTGAACTTCTAATTGAATGATCCTTTTTATTGTTATGGATCCAAACATGTGGAAATGTATGAGGAGCTATATATATTGAAGGGTTGGAAAAGAATGAAGGTGAAGGGATGACTTTCAGTTTATCTTAGGAATCTAATATAATGCAAGGAAAGTCCCATATATCGTGAGAATCTCATTTGTCATAATAATTTTCCTCTTAAGTGAGGATGTTCTATAATTCCATTTTCTCTATTTTTCCTTTCTTTTATTATATTACATCCTCATCCTCAACCCCATTTTTGTGTTTGCTTACGGGAGGTGCTTTATAGATTCTGAGCAGAAGAACTCTAAAAAAATTTTAAAATGTCCTTTGTTGAATTTGCATAAATTTAAATTGTATAAAGATAAATTGTGATCCCTTGGTTCACCAGCTCTAGTAAGTTTGGATTCTCTCTAATGTTTGTTATTTTGGAAGAATTATTTAAGAACCATGCTTGAGCTTCCCTAGAACTATGCAGATTTGGAGATATGGATGAATGTGACAAGTGCACTTCACTTGATTGAGGATAACAGGTATTTATTTAGTTTTTATCACACATTTGTGATCATTACAGTTGGAGAAAAGTCACCTTAGTCCTTTTAGAAAGAGTGCAATGGATAGAGCATTAGAAACCTCATCTTCCTGAATTCAAACCTGGTCTTAGCTACTTAGTAGCTGTGTGAGCCTGGACAAGTCATTTAACCTTGTCTCCCTCTGTTCCTCTTCTGTTAAATGAGTTGAAGAAGGAAATGGCAAACCATTCAAGTATCTTTTTCAAGAAAATCCCAAAATGGATTTATGAAGAGTTGGACACAGTTGAAATGACTGAAAAACAATAACAAAACTTTTACATGTAATGGCTTAATCCAAACCCTATTTAGCTTTTCATTTTAGACATATAGATATATGCCTATCTCCCTGCTGGACGGAGATGAATAGCGCATTGAACATATATTTAAAATCCACAAATGCTTTGAACCACAGCAAGTTTTAAAAATCCTTTGCATTTCTTTTTCTCCCTCCTTCCCCCCCCATACTTTATATACTCCTTTGTTTTCTCATTATTATTGGAGCTAGTGAGGAGGAGCTCTTGGGACTGAAATTCCACAATCAGATTACTCACCAGCCCAGTTTTTTCCTCTCCTTAGTTTTTCACCCTGTCACAATGCTATTGAGAAAGCTACATGCTCTGAATTGCCACCTGTTTTTTCCTAGTAAGGTGAAACATGAGAGGATTGCCTGGGACCAGCTTCTGCCTTTACTCCTTTTTTGTATCCTAACACTCATTTTCTCTGTTGTTTTAGCAATCTTTGTATTGCTGTCCTTTGTGCTTTCTCCATTTGTCAAAAGGTGCTTATGCATGTGTATATACTTGCATTTTTCTCCCCTATAGTCACATCAGAGTTTCAGAAAGAAGTCAGGTGACATGGGGGAAAGGAGTAAAACAAGGGAAATGAAAGAAAAATCAGTGGAATGTTGCCATGATATCCAGTTCAGCGCAGCGAGACCCCTTAGAGGAAAAGGTAAGATCTTCAGGCAAAGTTCATGAACATCCATCCATCTTAAGTATAGAAAGATTTTTTTTTTTGTGAACCCTGATTAACTACTTTTGTCTGACATGACACACCAAGATAAAATTAGATACTGCATTCTTTGGTTTAAAACTTAATTAAAACTATATATCAAAAAATGTAAGACCCCAGGCTTAATAAAAGCTGATAAAATTATCCCAATACACTTCAATTTCAATCCAAGACTCTGATAAAAGAGAGTGAGCAGCTGAGCCCATAACTAGATCAGAAACACCTCCTATACAATATTTATGATGCTGTCCTACTTGAGATACATGGCTCCTGAGGAAGGGTCTGGCATTGTGATGAAGGGGAGATGTCAGCCTCACTTATTTGCAAATGGGTGAGGAGGGAGGGAGCAAGAGAGACACAGGCAAGTGCATGGTAGCAATTCTAGCTGAGATAAATGGACTAATGCTTTTTGTCTTTGTAGAAAATTATGCATCTAGGAACTTTTTCTTGGGTGAGTGAGCAGAGATACCTATCTGGCTATCTTTATTTTCTTTCTTTCTGGAGGATATGATATTGTTGTCTCCTTCCCAGGTTCAGGGAATATATTTAGAGACAATAAAGAATTAGGTTTTAATATGTATTATTTGCTAAGTATTTTGAAAGGAGTGGTGCTTTTTAATGTCACAGAGGGCCCCCTTTCATGAATTATATCCATGGTGTTTGAATTTCCCCTTGTTTGGGTTGTAGTGAGAAAAGGGCCCTCGGAAGCTTCATCATAAATGGAGATTGGGAACATGGTATAAGTCAATATCACTGGGCTAGAAAGAGACACTCAGGAAGGGATATCAGAATAGTAAGTAGGATGAAAGTGAAATTTTTACATGGCCAGAGCAGGGTGCTGATTAGAGGCAAGGTCTAAGTTTCAGGGTATTAGAATTCAGTTCTAGAATATAAGTGAAGAGGTAACTGCTTTGGCTACATGAAGGGAAGGAGTTCATTGGAAAAGACTCTAATGTGAGTAAAGAGTGAAGGCAAGAAGAAAAGGGAGTGGCAAAGGATGAGATGCATAGTGACATAAAAATGAGAAAAAAATTGGACAGACTTTGAGAGATGATGGAGAATAAAAGGTTGGTGGTCCGTGGGATCACAAAGAGTTGGACATGACTGAACAACAAATCAGTTTTTTAATTTAGATTAATTTTATCACAGTAAAGGTCCATGGAGGGATGTATGTATGTATATTTTAAATGTGACCTTAATCAAGTAATTTATCTTTTTTCGGGGCCCTAGTTTTTTCTCCTATGAAATGAAAATGTTAGGGTGAATTGATCTGTTTCAGCTCTGTTTCATGCTTCTGAAGGGCATTGCCACTCTGCCATCCATAAAAATGAAACATCAAACTGGGTTGGTGATTGTGGTGGTGGTTGTTGTCCCTACTGCTTTCCTATCAAAGATACTTGAGTGATTTGTCATTTCATTTTTAGCTTCTTTTTCTAGATGAGGAAACTGAGGCAGAATGGTTTAAGTGACTTGACCTGAGTCACACTACTAAGTAAGAATCAGAAGCCAGTTTCAAATCTTGACTGCATAGCATCTAGCTGCCTTTATTGGTGCTTATGGCATAGGGTGAATCACTCAGGTGATTCAGGTCTCTACTACCCAGATTTGGCTGCCTGAATTGTGGGAGGGAATTTGGCAAATGTAAACAATAGGGTTTTTTCCCCTTTCTTTTTATCCTCAAGCTGTTGCTACTGGCAGTTTGTGATTTGTGTGGGCCATTGGCCATTTTCCAGTTTGTCCTTGTCAGTGACTGAAAGACTAAATACTGGATTATAGGCTAATAGCTTTTAGAGTCAGAAGGTTGTTTTTTAATTTGAAGCAGAATTGAGAAAATTAACCTTCTCATTCTCTTTTTAGGGGAAGTTTGTATTTCTGGAGTAGAGCTGCAGTTGTGTTCTTGGAGCAATGGAAACTGCCTCGTGATTCATCTTCTGTAGCCAGGTTTAGAGGGTCATCTGCATTCCCTTATAGATCATCCCCCAGTCTGTTCCTTGACTCATTCTTATATTTAAATTTATAATTTCAAACTCTTGAATATCCCCAAAATATGGATATTTTCTTTCTAATTAATAAATTAAAGCCTCTTTCTCATCAATTGACTCAAATGTCTATTCTAATGTATCAATGTTACTTAAGAAAATAAACTGGAAGAATCTTTTCCTTCAGTCAGTTTATAAAGACTGATGACATTGATTGGCTAAAATGACAGGAACAAATAATGATGAATGTTGGAGGGGATGTGGGAAAACTGGGACACTGATACATTGTTGGTGGAGTTGTGAAAGAATCCAGCCATTCTGGAGAGCAATTGGGAACTATATCCAAAAGTTATCAAACTGTGCATACCCTTTGACCCAGCCGTACTACTACTGGGCTTATATCCCAAAGAATTACTAAAGAGCGGAAAGGGACCTGTATGTGCCAAAATGTTTGTGGCAGCCCTTTTTGTTGTAGCTAGAAACTGGAAGTTGAATGGATGCCCATCAATTGGAGAATGGTTGGGTAAATTATGGTATATGAAGTATTCCATTGCTCTGTAAGGAATGACCAGCAGGAGGAATACAGAGAGGCTTGGAGAGACTTACATCAACTGATGCTGAGTGAAATGAACAGAACCAGAAGATCGCTGTACACTTCAATGCTGTATGAAAATATATTCTGATGGAAGTGGATATCTTCCACATAAAGAAGATCCAACTCACTTCCAGTGGATCAATGATGGACAGAAATAACTACACCCAGAGAAGGAACACTGGGAAGTGAATGTAAATTGTTAGCACTACTGTCTATCTACCCAGGTTACTTATACCTTCGGAATCTAATACTTAATGTGCAACAAGAAAATAGTATTTACACACATATATTGTATCTAGACTATATTGTAACACATGTAAAATGTATGGGATTGCCTGTCATCGGGGGGAGGGAATGGAGGGAGGGGGGATAATTTGGAAAAATGAATACAAGGGATAATATTATTTTAAAAATTACTCATGCATATATACTGTGAAAAACATTCTAAATAAAAAAAGACTGATGACATTTATTATCATTATTATTATTAAATGAAATTTATTAAGTGTCTATAAGTTCCATACACTGTATGAAGTGTTGGGCATATAAAAATAGGTAAAGGACAGTTCTAGTTCTCAAAGGGACTTAGAGTCCCTTTACAGTTGCTAACAACTATGTACAAACAAGAGATATCTTGTTTGTTTGTCCTTAATTTTCTAAAAGGACCAATGATATTATGGAGTGATGTCTGAATTTGTAGGTGAATTGGATTTAAAGGAGACAGAGTTGCACAAAGCCAGAAATTTCACTCTTATTTTTGGAATCACTGAATACCTGTGGCAAGGCAGAAATCAGGCTTCACAGAGACTGCTTCAGCAACCGTAATGGCCATTGGAACAAATGGTTCTCATCTGTGCATTCTACTGGGGAAAGTCTTCACATGTTTGGGATCCCCCTAACTCAATTGAAAGGGTTTGAGCTCTGTCAGGTGCCATCAACCTGGTTTAACCTATTTGCTGAGATGGTTTTACTGGTTTGTAGCTGGTGTACAGTCTATGAAGCTAGAAGTGAGAGTTTGGGGAAGATGGGCACCAAATGTAGATGAGCAACCCTGAAAAGGGCTTAGCAGGTCCTCAAACCAGAGAGGCTAGTCTTTCCTGAACACCCCACATACTATATAAAAATTGTTTGAAGGGGAAACAAAAGATATAGGATAATAAAAGGGAGATACTAAAATTAAATAAGATCAGAAAAGGTTTCTTGCAGAAAGTTGGAATTTAGGTGAAATCTGAAGGAAGTCAGAGAAACCAGGAGGTAGAGATGAGGAGGGAGAGAATTCCAGAAACAGTGGACAAATAAAAATGCCTCAAACTGGGGGATGCCTCCAACTGGTTAGAGTGTCTAGTGCAAGGAACAGCAATGAGTACATTTATCTGTATCTATGGATTGTATATAAAAATAGTACTTTAACCTTCTATGATTAAGTAATTATTGAAGTTATCAAACAAATATTGAAATTACTTTATTAACAAATGAAATCAATAATAAATGACACATCATTGTTTGTAATATTTTTGGTTCTTAGATCATAGCCAGATTCACCTCAAATGCTCATAATAGCAGATGGTTTCTCATCACTTCCAGAAACAACATCACTATTTAATTCATTCCAGAACTAATTAAAAGTTTTCAAAAATTCTCTTAATATTTTTCCTCAAGGTGGCTTAAATTCAGTATCTCAGGAAATATTACATTAGTCCTTTTTCTTTTTTATTCTCTTCATTACAGGTTGTCTTTTTTTTTTTTTTTTTTTGCCTTTTTATAATATACTGAAAACTGTTAACTCCTTAGACTTTTCATAGACTTCTCTATTATAATTTTTCATAAAATAAGTATTTTTATAATAAGATACAATTTTAACAAGACAGTTCTAACAATGAAAGATAGTTCTAACAAGAAAGAGATTTTGCCCAACTCTCTTTTTCACTGATTTCTCATGGATTCTGATAACTCAAAATTAATCAACACATGCTTTCCTTGACTAGAGAAATGTCCATCATAGTAAGAACATTTCCTCTAAACTTCCAGTCCAGCTATTTTAAAATTTTATAATATTCCATTTCATCCTCAAAGATATAATAACTGCTCATAGTGACTATAATATAGTGTGTCTATAGCATATGATGGAAAAGCTTAGTGAAATAGGTGTTCCACTGCCCGTTTCTCAGGCTTATCACATCTCACCACATTTGGAAATAGGGTTGATTCCAAGTATTTCAGTGTGAGAATGTTTAGGTTGGGAAGGGGGACCCTAAAATTTTGGGGTCACAGACAGGTGTTGTGAGGTATCTCAAAAGAATTTGCAGGCTTCCTAGTCAAGGGGCAACGTTTTATTGTAATTGTAATGCCAATTGCAAAGGACTAAGTTCCAAAAGAAATTAGCAAGGGACCTAAGAGCATGACATAGATTTATCGGGCAAAATTGGTCAAAGATTCATGTTACTTATTTGTTAATTTTATGGCTTTCAGGTAGGTTTGAGGGGTGGTCTTATTCACTATTGTCTCAATAACTTGGTTATTGCTGATCAACAGATTATCTATTTGATAGTAATAGTTTGTAGAACTATTCTAAGGTCAGAAGACTTAGAAATCATTGACAGATTATTAGAACAAGAACATTCTTAGGTCAGAGGGCTTCAGGATCACTAATATATCTTCCATAAAATTTAAGGGAAGAAATATTACATTCTTAGACCAGAGGATTTTTACAGTCATTGACAAACAGATTGTCAGAACAATAGAACTCTTAGGACAGAGAGCTTTATACTAATTCATCTTTCCTAAAATCCAATGGAAGAAATTATATTCATTATATTCCTCTACAATTATTGACAGATGGGATTATTAGAACAAGAGCATTTCTAGGTCAAAGAGCCCCAAAATACTGTGGTCTCCCCTAAAAACCATACCACATCAAGCAGACCTCTCCCTTATCCATTTTATTCCTCTAATCTTCATGCCAAAGCTATAGCTATGAATGCTCTTCACTTTGCATTTGGGAGAAATATTTTGCCAAACAGATCAGGATTAATATGAATTTTTAATATTTAGAATGCAACTTTCATTTCTGTCTACCTTATGACTCTTTGTTTTCATTTGATTAGGAGATTACAATAATAGACATAAGAAGTGAGAGAATAATTTAAAAGACTAGAGGTGGGTACTTTTGGGCAAAAGTGCTTTAAAATTTATCCAATTAAAATGTTTTGCTTTGCTTTTATGTGAATAAAATTCTACTTAATATATGTATTAAGCATCTATTATGTGCAAGACAAGACAATACAATAACAAAATACAATACAAAAACAAAAATTAAACAATCTTTGTTGTTAAGAAAGGACTACATTGTGAATACAAGAGATAAGGGAAAACTCAGGGAGAGAACTTTTAAGAATATATAAGGAAGGAGAGAATATTAAAACCTTAGAGTATGGGGAAATATTGAAAGCTATTATGTTGACTTGGTACTCTGCTTCTCAGTTAGTGTTGAGAGAGTCTGCAAGTCTTTGCATTACCTGGTCTTTGTCATATACCTTTGTCATATGTTATACCTTTCTTGGAAATTATCATGTACTGAGATGCAAAGGCTCAAGCTCATTCGCTGACATTGGCCAATCAAAATTGTCTTTATTTCATTATAAAACCTACAAAAGTTATAAAAGCTAGTCCCACCTTTAAACCACCACTGATCTCTGATGATCAACCCATTAAATTGACATGCTTATATTAAATTATTTTAATTCTTTTGAATTAAAGATTTGCCTTAGTAGATTGAAAAGCCCAAAGAATTGTCTTTTCTTTCTTTTTATTATAGCTTTTTATTTACAAGATATATGCATGGGTAATTTTTCAGCATTGACAGTTGCAAAACTTTTTATTCCAATTTTTCTCCTCCTTTCCCCCACTCCCTCCCCCAGATGGCAGGTAGACCAATACATGTTAAATAGGTTAAAATATATGTTAAATAGAATATATGTATACATGTCCATATAGTTATTTTTCTGCACAAAAAGAGTTTGACTGTGAAGAAAACCTAAAATGCAGGTGGACAAAAATAGAGGGATTGGGAATTCTATGTAGTGATTCACACTTATTTCCCTGAGTTCTTTCACTGGGTGTAGTTGGTTCAATTCATTACTGTTCTATTGGAGCTGATTTGTTTCATCTCATTGTTGAAGATGGCCACATCCATCAGAATTGATTATCATACAGTGTTGTTGTTGAAGTATATAATGATCCTGGTCCTTCTCATTTCACTCAACATCAGTTCATGCAAGTCTCTCCAGACCTTTCTGAAATCATCCTGCTAGTCATAAGAATTGTCTTTTCAATTGAGAGAATTTTGTTGTTCACTTTTAAAAATCATGTCTTAACACTTCATGACTCCGTTTGAGAAAAATCTTTGCAAAGATACTGGAGTGGTTTATCATTTCCTTCCCCAGCCCATTTTACAGATTAGGAAACTGAGACAAACAAGATTAAGTGACTTTCTTAATGTCACACCGCTAATAAGTGTCTCAAGCCAGTCTAGGCCTATCATACCACATACTTCAATACCTAGTTGTCCATAGAAGAGAATATGAAAAGTTTAGTAGGCAAGATAATTGAATTGGATCTTGAAGGAGAATAAATATTTTGAAGTACATTTAGGAGGCAGTATATGTATATTGAAATGAGGGATAACTTATTTCAATGCATGAGAATGAAAAATGGTATATTGATGTTTGGGGGAAGAATACACTTTCCAACAGTAATGTAGTTTAGTAAATGAATTGTCATTGTTACAGTTAGCTGCCTTTGATAGACTTCTTTGATGGGTCAAACAGGTTTTTTATTGTCACTAGGTTTCTATATACAAAATCGGAGAAGGACTCTTAACTGTCAGATATTCTACTCACCTCTCTGATGTTTTAAAATATGGTATGTAGTATTTTACTCTTATATTCCACCTAGGAGCAGAATAAAACCAAACACAATGAGGCTCAGGTGAGAAGATTAAAGCTACCAAACTCTCTTTTCCCACCCAGAGGAATATAGCCTGTTTTCCCTCTATTGCTTCCTGATAGGAAAGAGAGAATTCCCTGTTCAGTTAGTGTCTTTTGTAAGCAAGAAGTCTCTATTCTAACTCAGAAATCAGTTGAAAGTATCTTCTTCATGTGGTAAGCAGACTGAAAAAAATCCGTGTTTTCTCAGAAGTTCCCATGGTGTTTTCATCAGTAGAACTTTGCGTGTTCATAAAGACCTGGGTTTCTTGTCCAGTCCCTCTGTTACATGTATTTTTGGTAGTTTTTTTTTTTTTTACATAATAAAAGATCTGAGAAAAATAGAGCAAAGAAAAAAAAACAGAGAGAAACCTTACTCTGGCTTCAGATGTTCAACTTTTGTCCTCTTTAGAAAGTGGAATTGAATCAGAGGACAGTTCAGTTCCAAAGAAGTAGGAAGTGTGATATAGTAGAAAAAGTATTAGGAGTCAGAAGACTTAAGTTCTAGAAGGAACTTTGCCATAATAATTTGCTGTATGAACTTAACTAAGTAACTTCACTACCATGAAACCTAATTTTGTTGTCAGCAAACAGAAAGGCTTGTATTGCTTCCCTCCAACCTATGGAGATGACTGGGTTCCCCTCATTCTAAAATTGCCTTTTCTTGACTCTTCTGCCAGCTATCATCCCATGTTTCTCTCTTTTTTATCACCAGACTTTGAAAAAGCTGTTGATATCCAGTGTTTTCCCCCATTATCTATTCTTCTCAGTCTCTTTCCATCTCATTTCTGTCTCTACCACCCTTCTGAAACTTTTTTCTCTAAGTATCAACTGATCACCAAGTTTGATGATGATCTTTCTTTCCATTTTCTTTGAACTCTCTTGAACATTGAATGGCTTAGCTTTGACCATTCTCTTCTACTAAATATCATATTCTCTCGAGGATTCAGAGGCATCATAATAATGCTATTGTTCTCTCCTTCCTTCCCACTTTTCAATCATTTCTCTGTTTCTAAATTTAGAGTTCCCAAAGAGAGATTGATGATGTATACTTGAAAAAGAACTGGATTTGGAGAACAAGAACTTGGTACAAATCCCTATCCCTATTCTTTTCCTGTCTAGTTCTTTAAACAAATCCCTATTCTTTTCTAATTCTTTGGACAAATCCTTATTCTTTTCTTTTCTAGTTCTTTGGACACTTAATGTCTCTCAATCGTAGCTTCCTTATTTCTGGAATAAAGTCAGACTAGATGACAGTTTAAATTTTCTTCTTCAAAGTCCTATACAAATCTATTTTTTCCATTCCCAAAGCTCTATCTCTAGCTGCATGTGCTGGGAAAGCTTATTTTCATTTTCCCACAGCTTTTTTTTATTTATAATTTTTGACAGTATATATGCATGAGTATTTTTTATAACATTATCCCTTGTATTCATTTTTCCAAATTATCCCCTCCCTCCCTCCTCTAGATGACAGGTAATCCCATACATTTTACATGTGTTACAGTATAACCTAGATACAATATATGCGTGTAAATACAATGTTCTTGTTGCACATTAAGTATTAGATTCCGAAGGTGTAAGTAACCTGGGTAGATAGACAGTAGTGCTAACAATTTACATTCACTTCCCAGTGTTCCTTCTCTGGGTGTAGTTGTTTCTGTCCATCCAACTGGAAGTGAGTTGGATCTTCTTTATGTCCCACAGCTTTTTTTTAGGACCATTAGAAACAACCAGGGGATGTTTGCTTTGGATCTTTATCTTCAATATTGATCTTCTTTAGGATCTAGTAGGTTAACTACTTCTAGTCAGTGAAAGTCTCTTTTCTATTCCATGGTGGATTACATGTTGGGGCTGCCTGATCCTCTGAGACTCCATTTCCTCCACATTGGCTTTTCCCTATTACAATCATATCTACCATGAGTATGTTCTTGCTGGCAATCCTCATATAATATAGGCCAGATCTGGGCTGCTCCAGGATTTCAGGTTTAGTGTGAAATGAGGCATTTGCAGACCAAATAACAGGAAAAAGATAAACAGCAGGAATGAGGCTTTAGTTTAGGTTAATACAATTCCTTGCTTTTGCATTTGCCATGAAAAGGTGCCATTGTCAAGAGAGGAACTTCTGATTCCTTCTGCACCAGAAAGCTATCTATGCCAGTAGTTCAAGTATTAGTCTCCTGGGCCAGTTAAATCTTTAGTACATTTTAAGAAAAATTAATCATTCATATATGTGATGTTAAGGCTGTGTAGGAAGCCACCTCAGTTTACATGGCAGAGTCTTAAGTCTTAAGAAAAACTAGCCTTGATGGAGACAGGAGATAGAATGTTATATCAAGTGAAAAGCAAGTGTGTCAGGTTAGATGGAACATATTGATGAGTGAAGAGAAATATGTCTGAAAGGATAGATTGGAATCCGGTTTAGATAGACATTAGAAATTTTATTCCAGAGACAATGGGGAGATATTGAAGCTTCTTGAGCTGGTGAGTGACAGACTGATATGTACTTTAAGAACATCAATTTGACAGCTGTGTGGAGAAAAACTGGGTAAGGGGAGGTTAGGAGGTAGATTCAGGAACTTGGTTAGGAATCCAGATGAGAGAATTTGATGGTTGAACTATCAATGGGAGTGTAAAAAATAGTAAGATTTAAAAGCTGTTGTTGAGGTAGAATTGATAACTAATTGGATATAGGTGGGGGAGTATGAATGTAAGTGAAGAGTAAAGGATGAGTCTTTTGTTGAGATACTAGGCAACTTCAAGGATGGTGGTACTTTTGGCAGAGCTAAGGAATTTAGGAGGAATAGGTTTAAGATGAAAAAGATAATGAATTCAATTTGGGTGGTATCTAATTTGAAAAGTCTATGAGACATTATCAGCTGGAGACATTTGACAGGTAGTTGGAGATTCTTGGAACACATGAGAGAGAGTAAGGGATGAATTTATAGATTTTGAAGTCATTCTCATGGTGATAATTAATTGAACTCATAGAAGCTGATGACATCATTAAGAGACACTGTAAGAGAGAGAAGAGACTCTGAAGAGAGACCTTGGCTATCCCCACACATAGGAAGGGAAACATAAATGATAAACCTTCAAAGGACATTGAGAATGCTTAGACAGTTAGAAGGAGAGCCAGAAGAGAATAATGTAATGAAAGCCTAAAGAGAAGAGAGTATGCAGGAGGGAATGGTCAATATTAAATTATATTAATTAAATTAAATGACAATGGTCATATTGTTGAGTGATTTACTTCAGTGGAATGATCAGCATAAGAGTTTGAAAGGGGTGAATAGATGGTGGGCATCAGTCAGACTAAAGTAACACAGATCTACTTTTTCTCTTTTTACATATGAAGAAATTACACATTTACCTAAAAACTGAGGTAGTTGCATTTTAATGTTGAAATATGCATTATAATGTAATTACTTTAAACACTAAGGTTTAAAATGTCATATATTAAGAGAAGATGCTGAGATCCTAGGATAAAGCACTTATTAATAATGATAGCTAATTTAATGTTGATAGAGTACTTTACCAATATTATTTCATTTGATGGAATAGAGGTTTAGCTTATATGAGAAGGCCACTAGGATGGAGATGCAGAAGTCATTCAGGAAGTCATAGACTGATCTAGGTTTGATGATGCTGAGAATATAATTGATTGGAATGGTCTCACAATAGATGATGGAAGTTGTTGTGATACAGGAACCACCTGCCAATGGTTGCTGGAGGTCTAACTCAGACCTGTAGAATGGATCTCTTCATGTGAGAGGATGATGATGATACAAAGAGACTTGAGAGGCAGTTGCATTCTCTCTCTCTCTCTCTCTCTCTCTCTCTCTCTCTCTCTCTCTCTCTCTCTCTCTCTCTCTCTCTCTCTCCCTCTCTCTCTCTATCTCCTCTCTCTCTCTCTCTCTCTCTCTCTCTCTCTCTCTCTCTCTCCCTCTCTCTCTCTCTCTCTCTCTCTCTCTATCTCTCTCTCTCTCTCTCTCTCTCTCTCTCTCTCTCTCTCTCTCTCTCCTTTCTGTTTCTTCCTCCTTTTTTCTGTCTTCATTTCTCTCTTTCCCTCTATTTCTTTATCTCTTTCTTTGTCTTTTTCTAGATAAAAGTTCTCTTTTAGGACAAGATTGCAAGGATTGGTAATAATTACCAAAATGAAATATGTTGAGTATAATAGGATATACATTTGTCTCCTCATTTAGAATGTAAGCTCCTTGCGGATGAGGATTGTTTTCTCTTTTGTAGTTTTATCCTCAGTGTCTGACATATAGTAGATGTTTAATAAATATTTGCTGATTTGGTTAATTGAATTGCCCCTACTAAAAAAATGGGGGGGGTTCTACAGATCTATGGAAAGATTGGTCTGCTTTAATTTTAAAATTTGACTTTAAGAATATTTTAAAAGATTGCTTTGAAAATTACTGCCAATGATGGCATGGTATCCCTTTTTGACTAGATTTAGGGAGCAAATAAGAATGGTTGTAATTAATATTTCAATTGCCTGTATGTGCTATTTACAGAATTTAGGGGTACTTAAAAGCAAGTTATTCTCAAGTAATTTAAATAAGTTCTTCCCCTTCTTCTTTGCTATATGAATTTGACAAATTAAACATGATTTTTGGACACTTATTCCTCTCTTGCCATTCCATACCCCTCCCACTCTGTATCTAACAGGACCAGGTGCCAAGTAAGATCCTGCTTGGTCTGAGGTTTGATTTTTTTTTTTCATTGCTCTCCTTCTTACCTCTCTTTCACTTAGGAAAAAAGTAGAAAATAGATAGATTCACTGAAGTCTTTTAAAAGTTTAAAAATTGGAACACTAAGTAAAAATCTGTAAATTTGTATTTTTATGGTCCATATTCCCTAAAAGAAGCTGTAGTTTGAGTAAACTTTTTTTCCAAAGCATTTGGTAATGTGGGTGTCCAAGATGGTCAGGTGTGTACTCAGGGAATGACAGTGATTCATGAGGCTGGCTTTTGTGGGAAGTCAGTTTCCTCAGGAACACAGGGTCTTAGCTGATACCATGACACACATAGATATTTGAGTGGGAAAGTCAGTAGGTCCTTGAAAAATCAAAACCACCAAGGAATATTCAACAAAACAGAAGAGCTGAATAGGCCAATGTCTGACTAAATACAATAAGCAAAACCTTTCCTTGCTAGATTGAAGGAGCCTACTGATTTGGAAGTAAAACATTTCATGGAACAGAAAAAGAACCACAACAGTTTAGAGATTCAGGTTCTAAACCTGTCTCTTCTAACTAGTTACACGGCCTTAATCTTTCTAGGAATGTTTCCTCTAAAATGAAATGATTATATTACTTTCTAGGTCTTGATTTATTTCAATATTATATTAAATGCAAAGGATTAGATTATTTCCTAGGTCTGGATTTATTTTCTTAATATTCTATTAAATGCAAAGGTGAATTTCACATTAGCTTTATCCTGCATTTAAAATTAACTTATAAAATTTGTCATTAATAGGATTCAAATATAAAATAGCTCCAGGGGGTAGTCAATGTCTCAGTGGAAGAAAAGGGACCCTTGGGGTATATGTGGTTGGAATCTAACTGTTGTTAAACAAGTAGCATCCTCAATCACTATATCCACTCCCTGCCCCAATTAACCTTAGTACTCTCAGGCTCAATTTTAGTAAATTCCACCAAGTCTCATTCTTTCAGCAACAATTCTCTACTTGTTCCTGCTTTTCTTCAGTTTGATTATATTTCTGAGCCTTGCATAGGAATGCAATAAATCTGAATAGTTAGAAAAGCAATAGACTTACTTTTTGTTCTGTCTAGCTTTGCTGCTGATGTTTGTAAGGGGTGGTTTTGGATAATCTGCCTCTTTAAGGGGCTTTTGGTTTCTCTTTTCCATCTTCCTCATTGCTTGTATTCAGAAATTCAGACACATAGCATAGGAAATCAACGGAGTTTGCTTGTGCCACAAATTAGCATAGACACACATGAATGTAGCTGAAATGATGCTTGGATTCCAATTTCCTATATTCTCCATCTCCTCCTCCCAATCTTGAGGATGGGATGGAAATATAAGGAAGCAGTTAGATGGTCACTGATGAACAGATCTCTGTGTATTAGGATACCAGTGAGGGGCAGAAGGAGATTTAGGTACTAAAAGATCCTAGAAATTTCAAACACTAAGAGGAAATTATATTATTGTGGAATTATTTTCATCTGGAATTTGCCCTTGGGATTCTTTTAACTTACAGTACTTATTATTGCATTAGGAGTTTTATTTTTGTTCATGCCTTCAACTTCTCTGCCAGGGATAAAAACTACAACTAACGTTCATAAAACTTTTAGGTTTGCAAAGCACTTTATTTAATCCTCATTACAACCCTTTGAGATAGGTGAATGTCTTTTTCTTGACAATTTTTTCTACTTTAACTCAGTTGCTTAATTTATTGTTATGCTAGTCAGTGAAGGATACTGTACACATGGACATTGTCTTTTATGTATGCCTTATCACTTGCTATTTGGGAATAAAGATATGAAATTGGAACTGAGAAATAAGTCATAGAAAGCAACCACCAGGTTGACTAAGATACCTGCTCAGAAATTTTCTGATTCCACTCCCAACTTCCAATATCCACAATGACAAACTATAGCTATTTATTGCCTCTGCACAGCAAAACTAGCTTAGGTAATATATCCTGGAGTCAACTAATTTTCTCCTTTTTATATGGCAGGGTAAATATTTATCTTCTATTACACAAAATGTGGAGATTCAGAAGCAAAAAATCCATTACCTTTCTGCTTTTCGCCTAACCTTTTCCCTATTTATCACAGCTCTGCTACCTCTATAATCCTTATTTTATTTTTTTCCTGTTTCATTGTACCTGTCAAAATATTAAGGATATTTATTACATTTAATATTAATGTGTCTTTTCCTTTTTATGGGGTTCATGGGAACTTGGATAACTCTCTTCAGAAGATACTGAAAATCTATTCAGTTCCTTATCTTCCTTCTTATTTATCTTTCTTATTTTAGACTTCTTTTAGGTTTAGATCCTGTAGGTCTGAAATGGTCCTATTGAAGTTTGCCAAAATGATTGTTTTACCATATCTTTCTCTTTGCAGTTTGATTAGCTTTTTCTTTAAGATAGTAAAGCATTCAGCCACATATATGTAGTATTTTTTGGTTAATTATCTATGGTGCCTTTAACATATAATTTGACTTTTATGCCTCTTTCTCTTGATCATGTCTATTTATACTATTGCCTTGTTTGATATCATAATTGCCATTCATCTGTTTTTATATTTAGTTAAGCATAACAGATTCCATTCTAATCTCTTATTTTTGCTCTGTGTGAATCTTTATGTTTTAGGTGTATTTCTTATAAACAATGTATCATTGAGTTTTGCTTTTTGATCAATTTTATCTCCTTCATTTTTATCCCATTCACATTAATAATTGCTGGGAAAAGAAAAGGAATGAAAAACACTAGTAATCTATCATTGGAACTGTCTGATCTCCTAGTCATTGATTCTTGCTCTTTCACTATCTCCTTTTAAAACCTCTATTTGTAATCAATTTTCTGTAGTTGAAATTTATTTTGCTTGTAACTAGTCATATAAAGTTGACCACTCTCCTATTCTAAATCTTTTGATAGTAGTTCCTCATTTCCTCTAGCTTAAAATTCATAATCCTTATCCCAACATTTAAAGTTCTGTATGATGTGGTTACTGTCTACCTTCCTTGATTTCATAATACTCTCCTTCTGTGATGTTACCAACATGGATGTCATCATTCAACCATGGGGTTCTTTCCTGGATCTGTTAATTGCTTCTAATTACCAATATTTGCTGGGAGCAGGTATTTGATATCTGTCTTTTCAATATCTCTGGATCCACTACTCTCCTTCCTATTCCTATTTCATTACCAATTTTCTCTTACTAGACCCCTTCACCATTATTCTTTTCTGCTATGTTATATCCTTCACTTTTTTTTTAACCAGATTTAATTTTCTTTAGTAATGTGGTTATGTGTTTCCTCCCAAAATACTTCAGCATCTCCTATTGTCTGTCAGTTAAAGTGTGAAACTCCTTGTATGATTTTCAAGGACATACCCAACCTGGCACTTCATGTTCCATTCAAAGTAGACCATTCACTATTGTCCATTCATGCTTCATTCTTTTCAACTCCCCCCCCCCCTTACGTCTCATTAATCCTGTGCTTATAATATTCCTTCCATTTTATTTTGGTAGTATAGTTACTGGTTTATATTTCATATTATAGAAAGCTCTGTGAGGTCAGTACTCATCTAAATTTTCTTTTCTGTCACCTAGCACAATGTCAATAACAGTAGACTTTTGGTAAATGTTTGCTGGATTAGCTGCTACTTCATGTCTTTGACTTTACTTTGTTGCTTTTAAAACTAAGAATTCACAGAATTAGGGATAACACAAAACATTTCCTGGATTTCTCTACATTCAAGTTTAAAAGGGCAGTCACGGACACTTCCCTGTTAGTATTCCATTGCACATTCTTGCAACCTAGGGCATTTCCCTTATGATATCATAGCTGTTCTATTGAACCTGTTTCCTTCTTTGCAATAAGTATTTCCATGGTCTATCACTGTTTGTCATTCACACTGGATTTCTCTTGGCATTGACAGTAGGAATTGCAACAATTAAAGATTGAAGAGTAGGAAACGATTGAGTAATTTTCTAGACCTGTGGTTCTTCAAGCTTAGTTCAGGGACTCTTGGAATCTTTTTTAGGGTCTAGAAGACATGGGTCTAATGGCAGCTTAGATCAGGGACAAAATGAGGAACTTGCAAGTCAATAAATATTTAACACAAGGAGGTTTTACTTTGCCCTAACATAGCAAAACTATGCAACAGTGAAATAGTTGTAGTTAGCTTCCCTGTTCTCTTCCCCTACAGGCACCATATGGAAATTATCTGGTAATCAGGGCAAGTAAAAGTTAATGAAAGAGCTTCAGAAAGAAATCTACCACGTTCAAGGGACCTACATGTCACCTGCCTGGGATTTTTTAGTGTTTTTGGATGAAGGGGAGGATGGGCAGAGTAGCTGTGTCCTATGAAACCAGACCCTGTTCTGCAGGCCAATCAGGTCCTAGGATCAGTTTTATTTCCTTTTAGGTACAGGTTTCACACTAGTGACTGAGAAGAAAAAAGTTGTGGGTGAGGTCAAAACTATATAGTTATACTAAGAGACTTAAATTTCTAATATGATAAATATCAATAGACATAATGCACAACAATAAAAGCTTTTTTGGGGGAGAGATTCTCAATAATTTTTTAGATTATAAAGGAGTTCTAATAACATGTATGAGAATTGCTGATCTAGACCATTTTTTTGAGTCAACCTTGTTCTTTTTTGCTCCCATTTTACTTGTTTTAAGAGTTGAGATTTAAAACCATGGTCATAGGTTGGAAGTGATATTTGACAGCACAATTGGGAACCATTTCTTCTTTTCTGAAATAGAATCTTTGTAGGTTTTCTTATAAAAAATTGAGTTCCCCCATTTCATCGTAAAGCCAAGAGTATGGGAAAAACAGGGAGATACATTAATAAAGGTTTTTGGTCTTGTTAACTCTTTTGAACTTGTGAGAAGCTTCACTATCTGTTCCTTGTAGCTTAACATTCTTTTAAACCATGCATTTAAATTGTGTCCTGTGTGTGGGAGAGTGAAATTTTAGAGATGGATGAGATAAAAATAATATTGTGTCTTTCCCCACCCCCTGAAAAACAGAACTTCTCCCATTTTTTTAACCTTTTCCATCATGTCTGAGAGAGAGAATTTCTAATAAATAATAGGTGCTTAATGACTGCTTCTTGATTTATTGATCAGATAAAATAAGCCTCTGGTTTATTTAGAATTTTTCTTTTGGTGAACCTTCTCTCTGAGGTTTTCAAATATCTCAGGATTATATATTTTACATTCTTTAAAACCCTATGGTATTTTTCCTCTCTTCTGGGGTTTTTATTCTGTTTTATTGTTTTGAGGGATCTTCCTCATTGCAAATTTTGCTAAAGGGAATTTGAGGACAAATTAAGGACTATTATCAACAACCTACCTCCTCTTCTGCTACTAGCTTTTACGCTAACTATGGGGAATATGCTCATATTTAGGTCCTAACCTGGGACCATAATTCCCCATAGCAGGTGAAAGTTGACATGTAACCAAACAATTTTCTGCAAAGAAAAACCATTATACTTTGATGAGGCATTTTTGCAGGGTAGGGGTACAGAGTAACCCCCTTTCCCTCTCCTCCCAGTCTGGTATTCATGTACCTTTTTACTTCTCCTCATTAAATTAGTGACCCTTTCCTTTTATCTTAAATGATGGGGAATGGAAAATTTAAGGAATAATAAAAAATTGTATTTGTAACTATGGCCTGCATCATGCTTTCATGCTTCTGCTCAACTTATTCTATGACCTATTCCTTTCATACCCTCAAATTCCACAAGAGTAGTGACATCTTGGGAGGTATGCACACTTGCTGCATAAATATATTCTTATACTGTGGGGGACATCATGCATGTAAAATTAGCATTGTCTTGTTAGTCCTTTTCAGGCTAATTCGGAGTGAAATGTTTTAGCAATAGTGGGCTGATTCTATCAGGAGAACAAGAACTAATTAAATTCAATCTGACCATCATGCAGTAAATTATTTATATTCAGACAGATGCAATCTAATCTTTAATATCCAGTCCAATTTGAACGTGAATCTTACTTGATTTTTCAAAAGAGAAAAAAAAAAAAAAGAAAATCCAAGTACAAAAAGAAGAGGGTTGGTTGATGGAGACAGAAGAATAATGGAAATGAATGAGGACCATAGAATAGCAGATCCTGAAGGGATCTTTGCTTTTGTTATTGTTCAATCATGTCCAACTTTTCATGACTTCTTTATCATCTGTGGGGTTTTCTTGACAAAGATAATAGAGTGGTTTGCTATTTCCTGCCCCAGTGGATTAAGGGAAATAGAGTTTAAATGGTTACATAGCTAATAAATGTCTGAGGCTATATTTGAACTCTGATCTTCCTGACTGCAAGTGCAGCATTTTATCCACTGAGCTACCTGGCTGTCTCCTAGAAAAGATCTTAGATATTATCTAATCCAGTTTGTTCCATCTTTATAACTGAGGAAACCAAGAGTGAAGATACTTAGAGAAATGGAGTAAGAGGGCACAGAGCTGTTCCCATTTGTAGTTATCAGTCATGACATTCCTTCCATTTTTATGGGTTCAAGAATCAAATAAAGTGAAAGAATACATATTTAAAAATTCTTTGTTTATCATCATCCTAATAGTGTTTGAGGGAAAAAAACTAATTTTACAAGGAACTATTTAGTACATGGCACATATGTTCATTGAAATGTCCTTTGATTGCCTCTTCAGTTGGATGTGTTTATGGCTCAAAATGTTACTGTTCTGGGCCTGTTTTCTCCCCCTGTTCTCTCTTAAATTGTCATCAAATTATGGAATTGCATCTGAGATCCTTCATTTTTTGTCTCCAGAACATGTAGAATTCTGGGAACTGGTTCAAGGAAAACCATAGGGCTCATGTCAGCTTTCTTCTGCATTCTCTAAAATACTCTTGAAACACATTTTCTGGGCTCTCTTTTCTATCTCCATCAGGGACAGGTGCTAGATGTAAGATCCTGCTCAAATCGAGCTTTGGTTTCTTCATATTTATGAAAACCTTGCATTCTCTTCCTTTGAGGAAACACCAGTGCCTATACCATAATAATACCATCCATTGGTTCTGAGAAATTTGGAAATTTAGAGCCAAAAATATACATTATTAGTGCTGAGTGTGTGATAAGATCCAGCTTATAGACAAAATTGTACAATGCCAGATTTTGGCTATACAGAGATAGTAACATTTTAAGGACTGTAATTTCCTTGCTACCACAGAATTTCCGCCTTGGAAAGATCCACTCAGCATTGCAAAGATATCCAAGTTGTGTCTGACTTGTCTTTCTAACAGTGCTTAAATCTTTTTAGGAACAGGTAAAATTAACATTGAGAGAGCTCTTTTGGATATTTCTAAATATAAGGAAGATTTTTCTTTAACTGATATTTACATTTACTTCTCTGCAACTTCTATCCATTCCTCCTATTTCTGTCCTCTGGAGATAAGAAGGACAAATCTAATTCTTCCACTGAGACAAGACTCCAAATATTTGAAAACTGCCAACTTCATCTAAGGATCATCTGAAAACTTTTAGACTCATAAACAAGTAAGTGAGACTAGATGATTGCTAAGGTCCTTCTGATCTCTAAATCAAATTTGACTTATAGAATTTATCCCTGCAACTTCCAACTAAGATGGCGGAGAGGAGGCAGACAGCTGCTTGAGCTCCGCATTTTCTCTCAGAATTTACTTCATGACAAGCCTCAGACCAGAAAAGAAACCCACAAATAATCACCAACAGAAGACATCCTTGAAATTCACCAGAAAAGGTCTGTGTTTGCTCAGGGGAGGGGACAAACAGACTGGGCGCAGACTGAGAGCAAGCAGCCAGAGTGAGGCAGGCAGCTCACACTGCTCAGACCTGAGGGAGGAGGGATGTGATCTCTTCCATTTCTGCAAAAAGACTTTTACCCCAGTGTGGATATTCCGGCTTGGCAGCAAGCCAGGAACATCAGAGAAGGTGTAAACACTGGAGGTAAAGAATAAAACCCCAGACAACTAGCATCTCTCGGACTGGCCACCCCCACCCCCATCCCCACCCCACCCAAAGTGACTCAGGCATCACTATCCTGCTAGTGCCTCGCTGCTGTCTCCCGCAGTCTGTAGAGAAAGCCCGGTAACACCATCCAGCCCTTCCCCCCCCCCCCAAACAGACCAATTGTTTCTCTTGTCAATTTGTTTTCTTCAATTCCTGCTCTGACAAAATGAACAAAGAATTTAAAAGGGCATTGACAGCTTCTGTATGGGAGAGAGAGCAGACTTCAAACCCTGAGGAGACTAAAAGCAGACTGTCTCCAGAGGAATCCCCTAAGGGGGATATGATCTGCTCCTCAATACATAAGACTCTCATAGAGGAAATCAAAAAGGCTCTCACAAGAGAGCTAGAAGAGAAATGGGAAAAAGAAAGAGAAGCTTGGCAAGAGAGTCTGGAGACTATCCAGAGTGGATAAGAGATCAAGTCATTGATAAATAAAATTAATGAGTTGGAAAAAGAAAACAGCTCTCTAAAAAATAAAGTGGATGAAATGGGGAAAAAATTCCATAGAAGAAAAAAACTCACTTAAAAACTCAATTGGACAATTACTAAAAGATATAAAAAAGTGAGTGAAGAAAATACATCATTGAAAATTAGACTCGAACAAGTAGAAATGAATGACTCAAGGAGAAACCAAGAAGTAGTCAAGTAAAACCAGAAAAATGAAACAATTGAAAAGAATGTCAAGTACCTTATTGGAAAGACAACAGACCTGGAAAACAGATCCAGGAGAGACAATTTGAGAATAATCAGACTCCATGAAAAATGTGAGGAAAAAAAGAGCCTGGACACTATTTTCCAGGAAATTATCAAAGAGAACTGCCTAGTCGTTTTAGAAACGGGGGTAAAATAGACATTGAAAAAATTCATCGATCACCTACTGAAAGGGACCCTAAAATCAAAACGCCAAGAAATATAGTGGCCAAGTTCAAGAACCATCAGACAAAGGAAAAGATATTGGAAGCTGCTAGAAAAAAGCAATTTAGATATGGAGGAGCCACAATAAGGATAACCCAGGATCTGGCAGTATCCACATTAAACGAACAAAGGGCCTGGAATATGATATTCCGAAAGGCTAAGGAACATGGTATGCATCCAAGAATAACTTACCCAGCAAAAATGAACATCCTTTTCCAGGGAAGAAGATGGACATTTAACAAAATAAATGAATTCCATCTATTCTCGATGAAAAAACAGATCTACACAAAATGTTTGATCTTCAAATACAGAACTCAAGAGATTTCTAAAAGGGTAAAAAGAAATCTTGAGAACTATATTTCTGCCATAAAGATATGTAAAGAACATATGTGTAATTTGCCCTAGAAACCAGAGGTGGAAAGGAAATTATATCATAAAAAAGGGTAAAGTGGTGGTACTACATCTCATGAAGAGGCAAAGGTAACCTATTATATCTGAGAGAAAGAAAGGAAGGGATGAACGTAGTGTGTATCAATTGACATATTCGATTTATGGCGAAACTTCTTCCACTTCATTGAAAAGTGGATGGGAAGGAGTAAGCTAAGGGGAAGGGAATACAGAAATTGTGAGGAAAAGGGGTAAAATAGGGGGAGGAACTTTAAGGTGGGGGAGGGATACTAAAAAGGGAGGGCTGTGAAAAGCAAGTGGTGCTCACAAGTTTAATACTGGGGAGGGGGGTAAGAGGGAAGGAAAGGAGAAAAGCATAAGCAGGGGTTAATAGGATGGCAAGCAATATAGAATTAGTCATTCTAACCAAAAATATGAATGGGGTAAACTCCCCCATAAAGAGGAAGCAGTTAGCAGACTGGATTAAAAGCCAGAATCCTACTATATGTTGTTTACAGGAAACACACCTGAAACAGGGTGATTAATTCAAACTAAAAGTTAAAGGGTGGAGCAAAATCTACTATGTTTCAGGTGAAGCCAAAAAAGCAGGGGTAGCCATCCTCATCTCAGATCAAGCAAAAACAAAAATTGATCTAATTAAAAGAGATAAGGAAGGACATTATATCTTGCTGAAGGGTAGCATAGATAACAAAGCAGTATCAATATTAAACATATACGCACCAAGTGGTGCAGCTTTTAAATTCTTAAAAGAGAAATTAAGAGAGCTGTAAGAAGAAATAGACAGCAAAACTATAATAGTGGGAAATCTCAACCTTGCACTCTCAGAATTAGATACATGAAACCACAAAATAAATAAGAAAGAAGTCAAAGAGGTAAATAGAATACTAGAAAAGTTTGATATAATAGATCTTTGGTGAAAGCTAAATGGAAACAGAAAGAGTACACTTTCCTCTCAGCAGTTCATGGAACCTATACAAAAATTGATCATATACTAGGACATAAAAACCTCAAAATCAAATGCAGTAAGGCAGAAATAGTAAATGTATCCTTTTCAGACCACGCAATGAAAATTATATTCAATAAAAAGCCAGGGGAAAATAGACCAAAAATTAATTGGAAACTAAATAATCTCATACTAAAGAATGATTGGGTAAAACAGCAAATCATAGACATAATTAATAACTTCACCCAAGAAAATGACAATAATGGGATATCATACCAAAATGTGTGGGATACAGTCAAAGCAGTAATAAGGGGAAGTTTTATATCTCTAGAGGCCTACTTGCATAAAATAGAGAAAGAGAAGGTCAATGAATTGGGCTTACAACTAAAAATGCTAGAAAAGGAACAAATTAAAAACCCCCAGACAAACTCAAAACTTGAAATTCTAAAAATAAAAAGTGAGATTAATAAAATTAAAAGTAAAAAAACTATTGAATTAATTAATAAAACTAAGAGTTGATTCTATGAAAAAAACAACAAAATAGACAAACCCTTAGTAAATCTGATTAAAAAAAGGAAAGAGGAAAAACAAATTGATAGTCTTAAAAATGAAAAGGGAGAACTCACCACTAATGAAGAGGAAATTAGAACAATAGCTAGGAGCTACTTTTCCCAACTTTATGCCAATAAATTCAATAACTTAAATGAAATGAAAGAATACCTTCAAAAATATAGCTTGCCCAGATTAACAGAGGAAGAAGTAAATAGTCTAAATAGTCCCATTTCAGAAAAAGAAATAGAACAAGCTATTAACCAACTCCCTAAGAAAAAATCCCCAGAACCAGATGGATTTACATGTGAATTCTACCAAACATTTAAAGAACAACTAACTCCAATGCTATATAAACTATTTGAAAAAATAGGGGATGAAGGAGTCCTACCAAATTCCTTTTATGACACAGACATGGTACTGATACCTAAACCAGGTAGATCGAAAACTGAGAAAGAAAATTATAGACCAATCTCCCTAATAAATATTGATGCTGAAATCTTAAATAAAATATTAGCAAATAGACTTCGGAAAATCATCCCCAGGATAATACACTATGACCAAGTGGGATTTATACCAGGAATGCAGGGCTGGTTCAATATTAGGAAAACTGTTAGCATAATCGACCATATCAATAACCAAATTAATAAAAATCATATGATCATCTCAACAGATGCAGAAAAAGCATTTGATAAAATCTAACATCCATTCCTACTAAAAACACTTGAGAGTATAGGAATAAATGAACTATTTCTTAAAATAGAAAGGAGCATAAATTTATAACCATCAGTAAACATCATATGTAATGGTGATAAACTGGAACCTTTCCCAGTAAGATCGAGTGAAACAAGGTTGCCCACTATCACCATTACTATTCAATATAGTACTAGAAACGCTAGCCTCGGCAATAAGAGTTGAGAAAGAGATTCAAGGAATTAGAGTAGGTAAAGAGGAAATCAAACTATCACTCTTTGCAGATGACATGATGGTATACTTAGAGAACCCCCAAAACTCTGCTAAATAGATATTAAAAATAATTCAGAACTTTAGCAAAGTTGCAAGATACAAAATAAATCCACATAAATCCTGAGCATTTTTATACATTACCAACACAATCTAACAGCAAGAGATACAAAGAGAAATTCCATTCAAAATAACAGTCGATAGTATAAAATATTTGGGAATATATCTACCAAAGAAAAGTCAGGAATTATATGAACAAAATTATAAAACACTTGCCACAAAAATAAAGACAGATTTAAATAAGTGGAAAGACATTAAGTGCTCTTGGATAGGCTGAGCGAATATAATCAAGATGACAATACTCCCTAAACTAATCTATTTATTTAGTGCTATGTCAATCAGACTCCCAAAAAACTATTTTAATGACTTAGAAAAAATAACAACAAACTTCATATGGAAGAACAAAAGATCGAGAATTTCAAGGGAAGCAATGAAAAAAAAAAATCAAATAAAGGTGGCCTAGCTGTACCTGATCTAGAACTATATTATAAAGCAGCAGTCACCAAAACCATTTGGTATTGGCTAAGAAATAGGCTAGTTGGTCAGTGAAGTAGATTAGGTTCACAGGACAAGATAGTGAATAAAAATAGCAATCTAGTGTTTGACAAATCCAAAGATCCCAACTTTTGGGATAAGAATTCATTATTTGACAAAAACTGCTGGGAAAATTGGAAATTAGTAGGGCAGAAACTAGGCATGGACTCACACTTAACACCACACACTAAGATAAGATCAAAATGGGTCCATGATTTAGGCATAAAGAATGAGATCATAAATAAATTAGAGGAACATAGGATAGTTTACCTCTCAGACTTGTAGAGGAGGAAGGAATTTGTGACCAAAGGAGAACTAGAGATCATTATTGATCACAAAATAGAAAATTTTGATTACATTAAATTAAGAAGCTTTTGTACAAACAAAACTAATGCAAACAAGATTAGAAGGGAAGTAACAAATTGGGAAAACATTTTTACAGTTAAAGGTTCTGATAAAGGCCTCATCTCCAAAATATACAGAGAATTGACTCTAATTTATAAGAAATCAAGCCATTCTCCAATTGATAAATGGTCAAAGGATATGAACAGACAGTTTCCACTCATATGAAAGAATGTTCCAAATCACTATTGATCAGAGAAATGCAAATTAAGACAACTCTGAGATACCACTACACACCTGTCAGATTGGCTAAGATGACAGGAACAAATAATGATGAATGTTGGAAGGGATGTGGGAAAACTGGGACACTTATGCATTGTTGGTGGAGTTGTGAAAGAATCCAACCATTCTGGAGAGCAATCTGGAATTATGCCCAAAAAGTTATCAAATTGTGCATACCCTTTGATCCAGCAGGGCTTATATCCCAAGGAAATACTAAAGAAGGGAAAGGGACCTGTATGTGCCAAAATGTTTGTGGCAGCCCTTTTTGTAGTGGCTAGAAGCTGGAAAATGAATGGATGTCCATCAATTGGAGAATGGATGGGTAAATTATGGTATATGAATGTTATGGAATATTATTGTTCTGTAAGAAATGACAGGATGAATACAGAGAGGCTTGGAGAGACTTACATGAACTGATGCTGAGTGAAATGAGCAGAACTAGGAGATCATTATACACTTCAACAACAATACTATATGAGGATATATTCTGATGGAAGTGGATATCTTCAACATAGAGAAGAGCTAATCCAATTCCAATTGATCAATGATGGACAGAATCAGCTACACCCAGAGAAGGAACACTGGGAAATGAGTGTAAAACTGTTAGCATTTTTTTTTCTCCCCAGGTTATTTTTACCTTGCGAATACAATCCTTCCTTTGCAACAACAACAACAACAACAACAAAATTCAGTTCTGCACGTGTATATTGTCCCTAGGATATACTATAATATATTAAATATGTATGGGAATGCCTGCCATCTAGGGGAGGGGGTGGAGCGAAGGAGGGGAAAAATTCAGAACAGAAGGAGTACAAGGCATAATGTTGTAAAAAATTACCTATAGATATTCACTGTCAAAAATGTTATAATTATAAAATTAATAAAAAAAGAATTTACCCCTGCAAAATATATGCCCCAATGTATGTATCTTTGTGTATACACATAAAGTTTAATAAAATAGTCAAAAAAAAAACCTCCATTTGTGTCCCTCTTTTGTTGTCTGTTCTTATATATGCTTTAAAATGTTTTATTGAGTCACTTTATAAAATCCATTACTGCCCACTAATCCAATATTTTCTCCAAAATAGAAGCTTTTTCTTGTTACCAATATGGATAATTAGAACAATTCAATCTATTGGCACTTTCCGAAAATTCATTCATATCTGAATCCCCACCTCTAATACATCATATCTCTCCAAAGAAGACCAGAATCTCTTCAATAACTATTTTATTTCAGGGAAAATTTGTGTTCCATTTTTTTTGCCTTAATTTAGCAGCTGCCCTTCTAGGTTCATCTTTTTTTTTTTTTAAATTAGTCTTTAGAAATTTTGTAGTGTGTCAGCACTATTGATTCAGTAGGACCCATGACTCCTGCTGCCAAGACATGAGCACTATCCACTAACCAGTTATGTCAGTAATGTTCAAGCCTGCGGGAAACCCAACTAATGGGAAAATTCACATTTATTTATTTGTTAGCATTAATTCTGCCCCAGAATCCCACCTACAACTATGTGTCACAAATTTGTTTTAATTAGTTTAGGTTGCATCCAACGTAAATTGGGTTTTTCACATATCAGTTGACATATCAGAACTTATAGATTCAATGATCATTTCCTTTTTTTTCCAATGTAGTCAATTTAAAAATCTAAACACTTATTCCATTGATACCACCTTTGCTCAGAAGATGGGAGGAATTCCTTTTAGAGAGGTGCTTTAGTAGATGGCAGGATTTGTATTTGACTGTCTCTTACATTCATCCCTCTTTTTTCCAATCCAGGAGGCTACTCCTCTAGTTGAAGATCTCTAAACTGGACTATTGGAATAGCTTCTTAATTAGTCTTCTTAATGCATCTTGTCTTCTCTGACTTTCATGCATCTTCTGTACAGCTACCAAAGTCATCTTCCAGAAACAGGTCTGATCATAACCCATCCCTGCTCAAAATCTTCAAATGACTGTCTTGTTTCTAGGATAAAATGCCCCTTAGCTTGACATTTAGTCTTTCATGTCTGAAGAGCTTACCTTTCAAGATATTTTATGTTATTGCCTTTTACACATTCTATGACCCAACCAAATTTATTTACTGACCCAGATTTTCCCTAAGTACCACTGAGCAAACTTCACTCCCTTCTTATTTCCTTATTCTTTGAATCTTAGGAGCTTCCTTTAAGGGTGATATCACTTGCCACTTTCTACAAGGAAACCTTTCCAGATTATTGTATCCCTTATCAAATTATCTTGTACTTTTTTTTTTGGCTAAAAATATACTTATATACATACATACATACATACATACATACACACATGCATAAGTATATTGCATTCGCTTAGTAAAAGGTAAACTCCTTGAAGATAGGGACTGTTTTACATTTAGTCAATCACTCAGTCAACAATCATTCATTATGTACCTACAATATGTCAGGAACTGCACTACTTTCTGTGCTACCTAAGCAAAAATTAAAGTCTGCCTCAAGGAGTTTACATGGAAGCTGATACCATGTATTTATAGCTAAATAAAAAAGTAAATATAAGATAACTGTGGGACAGAAGGAACTAGCAGCTGAGAAGACAAGAAAAGCCTTCTTATTAAAAGTGATATTTGCATTGAGTTATAAAGAAAAATAAGACTTCTGAGAGGCAGAGGTGAAGAGAGAATGTACTTGAGGCATGAAGGGATAGCAAAATCATGGTGAATAGTAAGAATTTCAATTTAGTAAGGATGTAAAGGGCAGAAATAAGTTTGAGAAGGTAGGATGGGACCAGGTTGTGTTCTTATGGTTGTTGGATTTAACTAAATCCATCACTGAGGTCCAATTCTTGATTACCCACAGGGAATTTAACTCTGAACGTAGTCCTCCAAGAAGCCTTTCCTGATTAATTTTGCCCTAGCTTAGATACTCTTTATGTGGGTGCTGTCAGTATTTACTTAGTTTGTAATTAATTTATGCTTGTGTTGATTTGTGCGCTTTGAGGCATTTAAGCTATATCTGTTCTCCTTTAACATCTAATTTGTAAGCTTTTCCAGTATAAATTTTCTCCTGTTTCCATTATATTTTCTATGTAGTATTTAATACAGTTATTTATACATAGTGGATGATCAATATATTCACATTAATCTAACAAACATTTATTCAGTGCCTTCATTTCACACTTGGCTGCTCACCTGGACTTCATCATTGTCTCCAGAAACTCATCTTTTTGCAATCAGTTTTTTTAATAGTGTTTTTTATTATAGCTTTTTATTTACAAAACATATGCATGGTAATTTTTTCAACATTGACCCTTGCAAAATCTTCTGTTATAAATTTTCCCTTCCTTCCCCTTACCCCCTACTCTAGATGGCAGGTAGTCCAATACATGTTAAATATGTTAAAATATATATAAAAGGCAACATACATATACACATCTATACCGTTATCTTCCAGCACAAGACAAATCAAATCTAGAAAGGAAAAAAAAATAAGCCTGAAAAGGAAAACAAAAATGCAAGTAAACAATAACAGAAATGCTATGTTGTGATCCACACTCAGTTCCTACAGTCTTCTTTCTGGGTTGGCTCTCTTCATCACAAGATCATTGGAACTGGCCTCAATCATCTCATTGTTAGAGTCACGTCTGTCAGAATTGATCATCATATAATCTTGTTATTGCCATGTGTAATGATCTCCTCATTCTCTCATTTCACTTAGCATCAGTTCATGCAAGTCTCTTCAGACCTCTCTGAAATCATCCTGTTGTTGTTTCTTATGGAACAATAATAATCCCTAACAATCACATACCATAATTTATTCAGCCATTCTCTAACTGATGGGCATCCACTCAGTTTCCAGTTTTTTGCCATTACTAAAAGGGCTGCCACAAACATTCTTGTACATACAAGTCCCTTTCCCTTCTTTAAGATCTCTTTGGGATATAAGCCCAATAGTAACACTACTGGATCAAAGGGTATGCACAGTTTGATAACTTTTTAAGCATAGTTCCAAATCGTTCTCCAGATTGGCTGGATGTGTTCACAATTCCGCCAACAAGGTATCAGTGTCCCAGTTTCCTACATCTCCTCCAATATTACACATTATCTTTCCCTGTCATTCTAGCCAATCTGACAAGCGTGTAATAGTACCTCAGAATTGTCTTAATTTGCATTTCTCTGATTAATAATGATTTGGAGCATCTTTTAATATGGCTAGAAATTGAAAACTGTTCATATCCTTTGACCATTTATCAATTAGAGAATGGCTTGATTTCTTATAAATTAGAGTCAATTCTCTATATATTTTGGAAATGAGGCCTTTATCAGAACCTTTGTCTGTAAAAATGTTTTCCCAATTTATTGCTTCTCTTCTAATCTTGTCTCCATTAGTTTTGTTTGTACAAAAATTTTCAATTTGATATAATGAAAATTTTCTAATTTGTGATCAATAATGAGCTCTAATTCTTCTTTGGTCATAAATTCCTTTCTCCTCCACAGGTCTGGGAGGTAAACTATCCTATGCTCTTCTAATTTATTTATAATCTCATTCTTTATGCCTAGAACATGAACCCATTTTGATCTTATCTTGGTATATGGTGTGAAGTGTGGGTCAATGCCTAGTTTCTGCCCTACTAATTTCCAATTTTCCCAGCAGTTTTTGTCAAACAGTGAATTATTACCCAAAAAGTTGGGGTCTTTGGGTGTGCCAAACACTAGATAATTAAAGTTATTGACTATTTTGTCCTTTGAACCTAACCTATTTCACTGATCAACTAGTCTATTTCTTAGCCAATACCAAATGGTTTTGGCAGCCACTGCTTTATAATTTAATTTTAGATCTGGTACAGCTAGGCCACCTTCATTTCATTTTTTTTCATTAGTTCCCTTGAAATTCTTGACTTTTTGTTTTTCCATGTGAACTTTGTTATTTTTTCTAGGTCATTAAAACAGTTTTTGGGGAGTCTGATTGTTATAGCACTAAATAAATAGATTAGGTAGTATTATTATAAATCTTTATGATATTTGCTTGCCATATCCAAAAGCATTTAATATTTTTCCAGTTGGTTATGTCTGCCTTTATTTCTGTGGAAAAAAAAGTATTTTGTAGTTTTGCTCATATAGTTCCTGATTTTTCCCTTGGCAGATAGATTCCCAAATACTTTATACTTTCAGTAGTTACTTTAAATGGAATTTCTCTAAGTGTTGGATTTTGTTAGTGATATATAAGAATGCTGATGATTTATGTGGGTTTATTTTTTATCCTGCAACGTTGCTAAAGGTGTGTATTATTTCTAATAGCTTTTTAGTAGAATCTCTGGGGTTCTTTAAGTATATCATCATATCATCGGCAAAGAGTGATAATTTGGTTTCCTCATTACCTATTCTAATTCCTTTAATCGCTTTCTCAACTCTTATTGCTGAAGCTAGCATTTCTAATACAATATTCAATAGTAATGGTGAAGTGGGCAACGTTGTTTCAGTCCTGATCTTACTGGGAAAGGTTCCAGTTTATCTCCATTACATATTATGCTTACTGATGGTCTTAAATATATGCTCCTGACTATTTTAAGGAATAGTCCATTTATTCCTATACTCTCAAGTGTTTTTAGTAGGAATGGATGTTGTATTTTATCAAATGCTTTTTCAGCATCTATTGAGATGATCATATGATTTTTATTAATTTGATTATTAATATGGTCAATTATACTAATAGTTTCCCTAATATTAAACCAGCTCTGCATTCCTGGTATAAATCCTACTTGATCATAGTGTATTATCCTGGGGATGATTTTCTGAAGTCTTTTTGCTAATATCTTATTTAAGATTTTAGCATCAATATTCATTAAGGAGATTGGTCTATAGTTTTCTTTTTCAGTTTTCAACCTACCTGATTTAGGTATCAGTACCATGTCTGTGTCATAAAAGGAGTTTGGTAGGACTCCTTCATCCCCTATTTTTTCAAATAGTTTATATAACATTGGGGCTAATTGTTCTTTAAATCTTTGGCAGAATTCACATATAAATGCATCTGGTCCTGGGAATTTTTTCCTGGGGAGTTGATTAATAACTTGTTTTATTTCTTTTTCTGAAATGGGACTATTTAAGCAGTTTACGTCCTCCTCTGTTAATTTAGGAAGCCTATATTTTTGGAGGTAGTCTTCCATTTCACTTAAGTTATCAAATTTATTGGCATAAAGTTGGGCAAAGTCACTCCTTATTATTGCTCTAATTTCCTCTTCATTGGTGGAAAAATCCCCCTTTTCATTTTTAAGACTAACAATTTGATTTTCCTCTTTCCTTTTTCTGATCAGATTTACCAAAGCTTTATCTATTTTATTGGCTTTTTCATAAAACCAACTCTTAGTTTTATTTTTTAATTCAATACTTTTTTACTTTCAATATTATTGATTTCTCCTTTTAATTTTAGAATTTCAAATTTAGTTTTTGGTTGAGGGTTTTTAATTTGGTCTTTTTCTAGCTTTTTAAGTTGGAGGCCCAATTCATTAATCTTCTCTTTCTCTATTTTATTCAAATAAGCATCTAAAGATATAAAATTTCCCCTTATTACCGCTTTTTTAGCTGCATCCCACAAATTTTGGTATGATGTCTCATCATTGTCATTATCTTGGGTGAAATTATTGTTTCCATAATTTGCTGTTTCACCCAGTCATTCTTTAAGATGAGGTTATTTAGTTTTCAATTACGTTTTGGTCTATTTACCCCTAACTTCTTATTGAATGTAGTTTTTATTGCATTGTGATTTGAGAAGAAGGCATTTACTATTTCTGCCTTCCTGCATTTAATTTTGAGATCTTTATGTCCCGATATATGGTCAATTTTTGTATAGGTTCCATGAACTGCTGAGAAAAAAGTATACTCCTTTCTATCACCATTTAGTTTTCTCCAAACGTCTATCATACCTAGTTTTTCTAATGTTGTATTTACTTCTTTAATTTCTTTTTTATTTGTTTTGTGGTTTGATTTATCTAATTCTGAGAGTGCAAAGCTGAGATCTCCCAGTATTATAGTTTTGCTGTCTATTTCTTCTTGCAAATCTCTTAATTTCTCCTTTAGGAAGTTAGATGCTATACCATTTGGTGCATATATGTTTAGTATTGATATGGCTTCATTGTCTATGCTACCTTTTCACAGGATATAGTTTCCTTCCTTATCTCTTTTAATTAGATCAATTTCTGCTTTTGCTTGATCTGAGATAAGGATGGCTATCCCTGCTTTTTTTGCTTCACCTGAAGCATAATAGATTGTGCTCCAGCCTTTTACTTTTACTCTGTATGTATCTTCCTGCTTTAAATGTGTTTCCTGTAAAAAATATATTGTAGGGTTCTGACTTTTGATCTAGTCTGCTATCTGCCTCAGTTTAATGGGAGAGTTTATCCCATTCACATTTACAGTTAAAATTACTAATTCTATATTTCCTGCCAATATATTATCCCCTGATTATGCTTTTTCCCCTTGTCCCCCTGAACCCCTTCTCTAGTATTGAATTTTTGGACCCCACTTGTGACGTGCAGCCCTCCCTTTTTAATATCCTTCCCCCCTCCTTTTAAGTCCCTTCCCCTTTCTTATTCCTTTTAAGTCCCTTCCCCTTTCTTATATCCTTCCTTTATTCCTCTTTACCTTTTCCTTTTTTCTCTCCCCCTTAAAATGAGGTGAGAGAGCATTCTCTGAAAAACAAATACATCAATTATTTACTCTTTGAGCTTACTCTGATGAGAGTAAGATTCACACAATGTTTCTCCTTCATCTATCTATCAACTATATTGGTCAGGGACATAACCTGGTCAGAATTGTGTATTAGGAAAACAATTTATTCAGCTAGATAAAACAGATTTCAGAGGGTACTGGTAATATGAGTAGAGAGAATATATGTCACTATCTGTACATACACACTGTACACACTGTATACACACATACACATGTGTATGTAAAAGGGAAGGAGATAAACATTTATATAGTACCTACTATGTGCAAAAAAAACTGTGCTGGCACATTACAAATATTATCTAAATTGATTAAGGACAAGGTTATGGTCTTGCCTAGCATCATAGCTAGTAAGTATCTGAAACTGGATCTGAACTCATTTTCCTGACCTCAGGCCTGTTACTCTATCTACTATACCACCTAACAGACCCTTAAAGATAGAGATATAATATTTCTTATATCAGTCTTCTGATCCTTACTCTAGGCATTTTGCCTAGACTATTGCAATCTTCATAACTAGCATCATGGACTTCAATCATTCCTGTCTCTAATCTGCCTTTTACATTATTAACAACAATAATATTAATAGTAATAACATTTATATAGTACTTACATTGTTCCAACCACCATGCTAAGTCCTTTATCTTATGTGGTCCTCACAATAACCCTATTAGTAACTCTATTTTACAAACGAGGCAATTGAGGTAAACAAATTGAGTAACTTAGCCAGGGTCACACAGCTAGTAAGTATCTGTCAATAAAGATTTATTAATTCAAATTCAGGTCTTCTTAATACAGGTCCAGTTTTGTATTCACTGTGCCACCAAGTTGTCTTTTTAAAGCTTAAAGCTGCATTAAGACTTTTGGGTCACCTTGTATGTCCATACATTTATGTTTGTGCACCTATATTATATATGTACACATGCATGTTTAAGAGGCAGTATGGTATAGTAGATAGAGAACTGGTATCAAAGCCAGGAAAACATGGGGTCAAGTCTAGTAGGCCATGTCCCATGATGACTGTTAGTATTAGGCAAGTTTCTAAGATTTTATAATCTTTAACAGAGTTGAGAAAATGTTGAACTGCATTGATATGGAGAGTTTTTTCACAATCAAAGTTATAAGCCTAGTACTATTCGTCACCTATATATCTATGTATATGTATATATGTATGTATGCATACAAAACATGCCCTCCCATAACCTTATTTTTACATCATTTTTTGCTCTGAACTACTTCTAATTTGTCAACCTGTTTCTATTACTAAAAATATTCAAACTGAATGCAGGCATACAGTTTGAATTGAGCAATAAATAATTCTTTTTTTTTTTTTTTTTTTTGAGGCAATTGGGGTTAGGGACTTGCCCAGGGTCACACAGCTAGGAAGCGTTAAGTGTCTGAGACCAGATTTGAACTAGGGTCCTCCTGACTTCAAGTCTGGGGCTCTCTCCACTGCTCCATCCAGCTGCCCCGCAATAAAGAATTCTTAGCAGCTTTATGATGTGATTTCCTTTCTCCCCCTTCTTTTACCAAGTACCCGAAGAAGAGCTGGATTGTCCTTTATTGAAAGAATCACAGTCATCCATGAAAGGACATCAGCCATGGTGTCCAAAATGAAGGAAATAATAGGCCTGTTGAGCTCTGCGCCAGTCAGCCAGCATGTGGAATACAATGTTTTGGGTGCCATATTTCTGGAAGAACATTGTAAAGGTGCAGTACAGCAGGAAAAAAGGAACTTCAGTGCTACTTGAGGAATAATTGAAAGAATTGGAATAAAAGAATAATGTATAAGAGAAGACTTGGGTGGGGGGAATGATCGCTTTTTACAAGATTTTGAAGAATTAGACTTCTTCATAGCTTAATGAGAAACAACTAGGAATCATGATTAAAAGTTTCAGAGGCCCAAATGTCAGGAATATAGGGAATATAGCGAAAACTTCCTAATAATTAGGACTCTCCTTGAAAGTCTTCACGTAGAAGCTGGATAGCCACTTACCAGGAATTTTGTAAGAGATTTTTCCCTCCTCTCAAGACTTAATTAAGTTTTTGCATCTCCTCCTCTCCATTGATCTTCATTTTACTAGGCCAATATTTATCTTCCACTTAGATTGTTTGAGTTATCATCTCTGTCTTCAAGAAACATTTGCAACACCCATCAATTTCATATCATGGGAAGATTTTGTTACTGCTGTTTTCACTGTACTTCAGATCATTTAATGAGGATGTTAAATAAAATGTGAGCCTTGCAGTAACTCTGGTGAAAGTTATGATAGTTGTCACTTCATGATTTGACTAATATTTATCACTATTCTCTGCTTATAAGCATCTTTCATGTGACTGTATTTATATATGGAGGCAGCTAGGTGTCTCATTGAATAAAATGGTAGGCCTGAAGTCAGGAAAACGTCAGTTCAAATTTGGCTTCATACACTTTCTTTAGACAAATGACCTGGGCAAGTCATTTAATTTCTATTTTTCTTGATCCACTCATTGGAGGAGGAAATGGTAAAATATTCCATTATCTTTGCCAACCCTCCCTTTCTCCCATGTGAACATGGAGTCATCAAAGTGACACGATTGAATAACAATAATACTAATATATAACTTATACTGAACTTATATTTTATTTTCTTTCATAGCTTTAAAAACTTAATCTTTTCATTTATGACTTTAATTTTGACTTTATTATAATTCTTCCTAACTCCAAACCAATGAGCCTCTTGTTGATGTCCCTACTCAAATGGAAAAAATAAAAATAAAAAGCAAAACAAAACAAATAAAACCCAAATAGTTAAGGAAAATTACTTCCAGCAACTAGGTTTGACAGCAAAATGTAATAATTTTTACTTCTGATAGGAGCAATTTTTCCTAGTATTGGTCTAGTTTTTCTTAAGTCCCCATCCCATGCATAATAGACTGCTTCTTTTCATAAGAGGTATTGAAATACTCCTCAAGGTTTGATTGTCCCTGGAGAATATTTCAGTTTCTTCAAGTGGTTTTCTGGTTGCCTTAATACAGACAGTTTTTACTGTGTGGCTCTTGCCTACAGTCCTATACACCTATCATATGATCAACATTGGAACACTCTCAGATCACTCCTCCGGGTATCCATGTCTAAGTAAACTTTTTTATACTGTTGAATGATGTATGTCTGTCTCATTTTATTGCAACATCAAACCTAACTTACTAAGAAATTGTTCTGAATTAGGCCCAATACATGACATCTAACCCTCTTCCTCTCCAAAAAAAGGGAAGAAAATACTTTTTTCTCATCCCTTCCTTGGGCTCAGGATTGGTCATTTCAATTACCCTTTCTTTTTGTTTTAGGATTCTTTTTTACTATCATCATCTTATATACTTTTTCCCTGAATTTTTTTCACTTTGCATTTTCAATTTATTGATACCTTCCCAAATGCTTATAAATATACCTGGATTTTCCTCATCATGAAGATCTGATTTTAAATCTGGTCTCAGGCACTTAACACTTCCTAGCTATGTGACCCTGGGCAAGTCATTTAACCCTAGTTGCCTTACCCCCCCCCCCAAAAAAAAAAGTGGTAGTGCTGGTGGCCTTTTTAAAAGTCTTATTTGCCTTGATTTCATCATAACACTTGACACTACTGACCAACCTGTCCTCAAAATACCCTTTCCTTTCTAGGTTTTCATGACCTTACTTTTATCTCATTCTCCTTTTACCTGTTTAGCTGCTTCTCCTCAGTCTTCTTGGAAGGTTAATCAGTTTTGTATTACTTTTATTTTTACTTCTTTTTATACCACTGTCTCTTAATAATTTCATCAGCTTTCATGGATTTAACTCTCACCATCATGTAGATGACACTTAGGTCTACATATCTAACCTCCCCCTTTCTCCTAAAATCCAATGTGATATCATTTGGGCATCTTCAACTGAATATTGCTTAGACTTCTCAAATTTAACATATCCAAAAGCAGGACTCCTTATTCCCATACCCACTTTTTTCTTAGTTTCAATTAATTAGAAATCATTTTAAAACATTTTTATTTTTAATTTATGGAAAAAACAAGCATTTCCATAACATAGTATAATAAAAAAGATAATTGAAGTTGTAAATCTATTATTGCGTTTAAATCTATTATTGCTATTCCTTTTTAATATATAATAAAATTATTTTTTCTTTCCTTTCTTCTACCCTAGAGAAGATTAACATCAAATACAAATAGGTGTGTGTGTGTGCATATGTAAAATTATTTTGTAATATTTCTATTTATCAATTCTTTCTCTAGATGTAGATAGTATCTTTCTTCCTATGTCCTTTATAGTTAATTTAGGTATTTTTAATAATGAAGATGACTGACTTACATACATATATATATATACACATTTCCTTGAAAACTTTAGCCAATATAACATACTTTTTTTACCTCCTCCACTTATTCCCCTTTCCCTTATAAACTTTAATTTACCTTTTGAAGTCTTTTGAATAGTGTTTTGTAAAGTATTTACTGCCTTGTATGTTCTATTAAGGAAAAGGGCAAAAGGCAGTAAATATTTATTAAGTTCCTATGTCTTTCAAGGTATACTATATCCCATAGATGTAAGGATAAAAATCAGTCCCTACCCTCAAACAGAGTACGTTCTACCCTCTTTTTTGACATATGCAATATACTTTCTATTCTTACATCAGAAACTGGTAAACACTAGGTTTGTTAAACACCTGAGAATGGCGTTTCATTATTTTAAATGAATAGTTATAGCTGGTAGGCAGACAATTTTTCTCTTTTCAATCAACAACTGTTTATTAAGTTCTTATGTCTTGCAAAGCATAGTATATCCTATAGATGTAAGGACAAAAATCAGTCCCTGTTTTTCTACTTATCAAAATTTTACCCATCTTGCAAAGTACAGATGGCACTTCCTCTACTAAGTCTTCCCAACTTCTTTCCAACAAGATAGGAGCTTCTTTCCTCTAAACCTCGGTAACATTTTTCTGCTTCTTATGGCATTCAACACATTGGATAATATATTCTGGTTATTTGTGTATTTGTCTTATCTTCATAGTAAATCAGAAACTCCAAGAGAGCAGGAAATTTATTATTCATTTTTTCTCTCCCACAGTGCCTGGCACTATATCTTAATATATTAGGTTTTCCATTTCCTTTTTTGGACAAGTCTTGATAGGTGATTTCGTTCCCTTAGGTAAAACACCCAGTGTAGAAATTCAACCATTGTAGACTGGTAAAGTATTTCTAACTTTTGGTCTTAAAGAATTGCCTTTGGTTGCACAGTGAGGATGTATGAGAAGCAAGATTTGAATCCAGATCTTTCTGAATCCAAGACCAGCCTTCTAGCCACCATTCTATCTAGCATGTGTTTAATACAGCGTTAAGTCGAATTGAGTTCTGGGAATATTATGGTCTTCTTTACAATTCCTCTTAAAACCTATTCTTTTATCTTTCTCTTGAGATAGAAATAATTCGCTAGGAAAGTGATTTTTAGGAATCAGATTTTTGAAGCTAATTCTTTATCCTTCTTGGTCTTCTATAATATGGGAGAAGTAAATGAGAATTGTTACATGCTGCCTATGTTTACTTAAGTTGAAATGCCAACTCTTGGTGTTTCATTGATTTAAATGAATAGTTATAACTGGTAGGATTTTATCTTTTTACAATTAGGTGTTTTACAAAGCTGGTGTTTACTAGCTTCTGGTGTGAGAATAGAAAGGCTATTGCATATGTCAAAAGAGAGCAACCTATATCAGAATGCTGTAATTATAATTCCCCCCCTACAGATTTAGTCTTTGAAAAAAATCCATAAAACACTACATTTCTGCCCTCATTTTCTTTTGTAAAAGTCTTAGACATTTAGCTTTAGGTTTGTTACCTTTCTTCCTAATTTATAGAATATTTAAGTGTTAGTCTGATAATGACAATTATTGTCAGTACAATTCTTCTTGTAAAACCCTTTCTCTTGTCTGAGACTGTTATTTATTTTCTACTGCTTTTATTTTATTTTTCTTATATTTATGCCCTTTCTTCAATACTAAATTATAAACTTTTTGAGAGTAGAGATTATCTTATCTTTTCTTATCAAATACAGTGCCTAGTAGTATACCTTGTGCATAATAGGTAATAATAATAATAATTCCCTTCTTTTTCCTGCTCTTAACACTTCGAATGCACCTTCCAACATATTAGAATACCTAGATTCACCACATCTCCTGAAAACAAATTATTGTGTATCAGTCAAATATTCTTGAATCTCTTTGCTTTGTGGGCATATTTCTCATCTGACAAATTATTTTGGTGAAAACTGGAGCTATAACAGGTCTTTTTTGAATCAAATCCTCAATCTGTTGTACAATCTTTTTTTTTTTTGTACAAAGTTAATGCTTCAGATTCAGAATTGGAATGGAATGAAATGCTCTTGGGCCATCTAATGTGTAATAAAACATTTACTTAGCCATAACATGGAAAGTTTAGTCAGCACAAATTCACTACTTGTTATGAGCTAGCACTTTGTTGAGCTCTGCCAATACAACAAAGAAAAGAAGTATTGTGTTTGCCTTGATAGTACTCTCATTCTAATGGAGGACATCAGATGGAAAAAAGAATGTATGTATAAAATATCAATGAAAGAAATAGAAGATAATCTCAGAGGCAAAATATACTAGCAGTAAGGTGGGGAGATGGAAAAGACTACCTAAAAAAATGAGTTTTACCAAGGAAAGACTTATACGCATGGATGCTGAGTAAAAGGAACAGAACCAAGAGAACATTGTACACAGTAAACACAAGATAGATTTAGCTCTTTTTGGCAGTAAGGTGGTCCAAGACAATTCTAAGACTCATGACAGAAAATGATATCCACATCCAGAGAAAAAACTATGGAATCTTACTGCAAATTGAAGCATAGTATTTTCACTTTTTTGTTTTTGTTTTCCTTTTGTTTTGATTTTTCTTTCACAAAATGACTAATATGGAAATTTGCTTAATCTGACTGTACAGCTATAATTTTTAAAAATCAGTTTTGACTTGTGCCTTAAAGGAAGACACAATAGGTGGAGATGAGGAGGGAGAATATTTTAGGTATTTGAAAACATTCTAAGAAAGCTTCCTCAAATTTGATCATATTGCTAAAGGGGTTCACTTTCTTCTCTGTAAAAATCTGTACATGTATACCCCACCACTTTTTTTTTTACTAAGTAAAAGAGGCCATTCTTTGCCTCATTTCTTACCTATCTTTAATCATTGATTGGGCATTGCCTCAAACTGAGACCTGTTAAAAACCTTAGCTTAAAAAAAGCCAAAGTCTTCCATTGTATCCAGAGCCATCTCCAATCATCCTGATTTATATTTTGCCACTGGACTCAGATGACTCTGGAGGAGAAAATGAAACTGGTAACTTTGCACTCCCCTCATTCACTTAAATCCAATTCACTTGCACATCATTCTTCTGATGTCAGGTCCTCTGAGAATGAAGGACAATGACAAAGAGGTCCATGACACTAAAAAATATATCAGACATTAGTTATACTTTTCTTTGGATTGTGAATTATATACCTATACTTATATCTATATCTATAAACAAGAATTTTCTTTCTGATTGCTTACCTTCATTGTGCTTGTGTCTGTGTTCCTTTAGCCAGATCATTCCCCTTTTTCCTTTCCCTTATGAGTATAATATGTCTTCTGTTCTGTCTAAAAGGGTTCTTTTTTTAAACTACATTAATTTAGATGTTTTTGTTTGTTTGTTTTATATACAACCTTATCCTGTTTCTATTTCACAATTCATCCTGCAATTAAGCTCACTAGCATAATAGGAAATACTATAGATAGGATACAGATTCCTTTTCTTAGGTGTCAGCTGTGAGCCTGAGCCCATGTTCTGCCATTGTGGCAGACTTTTTTTAGGTGGCTTCCATTGGTTTCCCTTGTTATGATCCATGTCCATTTTATGTATGTGTGCAGGTTGCTTGATTTGCCTTTGTTGTGACTATGTTTATTTTGGCAGGGCATTCTACTTTTCCATGTAGTCCATCCTTGCTATTTGTCTGGAGGCAAGAACTTCTTGACTCAAAATCTTGAAGTTATAATTAAGGACAGAGAAGGAATGTAAAAAGTGAAAGAAAATGAAGTAAAAGAATGTAAAAAGATCCTTGGCTTATGTTTTTGCCTAATATAGAACCGTATATACATTGGTTAATGCTTGTTGCACATTTTCAAGTTTTGCTCAAGATCCTGCCTTAGAGACGTGTCCTCATCCAATTTAGATAGAGCCTTTCAGAAATACATATTATTTCTTGTTAGGATGAAAATACCCCAATAAATGTGAGATAATGGAAAAAGCATTGCTCCAGCACAGAGTTCTGGATTTGAGCCCTTGTTCCTGCATCCTAATTGTGCCACCCTGGGTAAATTAACGAATCTCTGAACTTTTGTTTCCTTGTTTGTAAAGTGAGGATAACACTTGTATTACCTGTCTCACAGAGTCTTGTGTGAGGAAAATAATTGCTAGATCTTAAAGTATTAAAAATTGTAAATTATTATGAGCTGTCATGGAAGGAATTGTATATGCAATTTGGCTTCTGGGAGGATCACTTTTATTTTGAGGTTTTTAGGCAATCTCTGGGTCTTTACATATTTTTGTTCAGTTCTCCTTTCCTCTTTTAACTTTATTTTTTGCCAAAAACATTTTATTCCTCCCCCAATTACATGTGAAAAAAAATTTGAACTTTTTTTAGAATTTAGAATTTTAAATTATTTCCCTCCCTTTCTTCCCCCCATATTGAGAAAACAAGCAATTTGACATTCATCATATGTGTATAATTATGTGAAACCTTTCCGTGTAAGTCATACTGTCTTATAGGCTTTCTACTGCCTCTTCTCTCAGCAACATTCTGTATTGTGACTAAGGAACAAGTGATGTTTTTGGATACTTGTTCGTAGTAGATTAGCTGGTAAAGACAATATAAATATCCAACTCCTCTCCATTTTTTGTATCATTTCTACATACATAAAGAAAACTTTACCATGTCCTTATAGAATTTTCACTTATGTTTTGGTGTGTTCCATATGTGTGTCTACTGTTGTAGTTCTTCCGTGAGACTTGGAGCTAGTTCAATTACTTATCTGCTCCAGATGTTTTAAGATTTGGCTGTTTCCTCATGCCCCATCTTCTTGCATGCCCCTACCCCTTGCCTTGCAACACAATTTAAGCTGCTGTAAGCAGTTTATTTCCATTTTGAGCTATTGTAGTAGTAGCACAATAAAGTCATATATTTATATGTAGGTACAATCATAAAGTAGAATGGAATTCTGACCTTAAAATTACATGCATTTATAAAAAAGCAAGGGCATTTAAGTGGTACAATATATAGACTACCAGAGCTGCAGTCATGAAGAGTATCTTTTTGAGTTCAAATATGGTCTTAGACACTTATTATCTGTGTGAACCCTGTTGTAAGTCACTTAACTTGTTTGCTTCAATTTCCTTATTTGTAAAATGAGCTGGAGAAAACAATGGCAAACTACTCCAGTATCTTTGCCAAGAAAACCCCAAATGGGATCACAAAGAGTCAGACACAACTGAAAATACAATTGAACAACTGAAATAAAAATCAAATTTGAAAAGTCCCTAATTGTGTCATTCTTTGGTATTCCTACTGCTTGACATACATGTAACATTAACAAAGTTCTTGTTGATTGAATGATTGAACTCCTTTATACATATAATCTAAGTATCTATTTATTTTACTTTCCTAGTTCTAGTTCTGGTCAGAAGAATCAGTTAACGAGTTTAACAATATAGACAGCATACTGCGGTTATTAGAGGAACCATGAATAAGATAGGAGCATTTTCTAAAGTCTTATCATTTCTCTCCTTGTTATCTGCTTTCTCTGACTTCTGCAGTTTTTCCATAATCTTTGGTTAATGAAAATGCCTCTGGTCTATTTTGCTGAGTTCTTCTCCATTGTTGCCTTGTGTGACCCTCCCAGTCTCTCTTCTGGTTGCAGTTCAGGATCATCTCAGAGTAGATATAAATTGTTATTGTGGTATCCTTAAAGACTTTTTTTTTTTGGTTATCTGACCTTGGTGTCTGATTAGATCACTCTTGTGTCTTAATGGTAACAGGAACTTTCACTGTTTAAAAGCTGAGTTCATTCTAATTACTATTGAACCAGCATTCCTCTCCCTCTCTAGAATCAAAAGGAAAAGAGTGAAAAATCATTTGCTGATTCTTTAGAAAGTTGTTCTAGATTCCATCAGCCTGAGAAACCTGTTTGTGGCTAATTAGATTATTGTGCTTTAAAATTATATGACAGCTACTTTTATAGTAGAACAGCTGAGTAGTATATCATTTTACTTGGGAGTATTTGGCTTGGTTTTTTTTTTGTTTGTTTGTTTTGTTTTATTTTTTTAGTTAAGGTCCTGATCTATTAAGGTCAGAGATAATTTATGGCAGAAAAATCAATAAGTTCATATATATTTTTACTCATAGCTTTACTTTTTTAACCATTTAGCAAACCTTTTGTAAACCATTTTAGTAATATAGAAAGAAAATTGGACTAATTATCGAAAGACATGAGTATAGCATGAATTTTGCCACAAACTACGTAACCTTGATCAACTACTTACTTTCCCTGTAAAATGGGATACATCTGGTACTACGATGCCAGGACCTTGAAAATAAGGGAAGAGGCTAGTGAGGAGAAGGAAGATAGTAAACCTGCACTCTACAATAATGCCCTGCAGTGCTTCATGTCTTGGTAGCACCTGTCTTATTATTCTGCCAGGCATTATGAGAGAGATCCAACTAGCTAGTGCCATCTGTTGGGTTTTTGCTGCCATCATGTCCCCTAACTTTCCTAAATTCTCTTATCTCAGAGCTCCTGTGGTAAAGGAGAAGAAGGTAAGAGGAAGTCACATAAACTTTCTTTTTTCCCTTCCCCCTGCTTCCTGATAATAACACATCAATTTCTGGAGTTAATTAAAGGAAGATTTACTATGCAGCACTGAAGTAGAAAAAAGGAGAGAGATATAGTAACATATGAAAAGGGTAACTACCACAAACTATAAAGGTTCTTATAGTTAATTATTATCAATAAAAGCACAGATGATATCCTTGTCAAATTTGCATATGATACACACAGCTAAGAAAGATGTTGACTGGGAAAGAAAGTCAGGATTTGAAAATATCTTGATATGCTAAAATATTTGGATCAAAAAATGATGAAATTTCAATGTAAAGTTTTACACTTTTGTTCAAAAAATCAATTTCACAACTATAAGAGTGAAGGAGCTTTACTAGAAAGCATTTTTGATCTTGGGATTATTTTTAGTGAACTTCAAGCTCACTACAAATTAATGATTTAATACAATATGAAAGACTAAAAAAAATTAATGTGATTTCAGGCTACATTAAAAGACATAGCGTTTAGGAGGGTGATGGTTCTTTGTATTGTTTCAGCTGATAAAACTCACATGGCTCCCTAATTCTGTGAACCACATATAGACACATATTAATAGGCTTCAGAGCATCTGGTCTAGGCAACCGCAATGTTGAGGGAACTCAAGATTTTACTGTATCATCAGTTGAAGGAATTGTAATGTTAGTCTGAAGCAAAAGCAAATTAGTGAGAGCATAATAACTACCATTAAGTATTTTAAAGATTATCATATGGAAAGATTAGTCCTGTTCTGCTTGTCTCCATAGGACAACATTAGTAGTCATAAGTAGAAAGAAGCAGATTTAAGATTGATGCAAAGAAAATTTCCAAATAAATGGAGCTGTCCAATATGGAATAAATTACCTCAGTGGATAGTAACATTTAATAGGTGTGTGTAAATATGAGCAAGTTATGTCTGTAATTTTGTTTCCTCAGTTGTTGTTCTTCCCTCATTCTTGACAAGGACCAATGACATCAGGAAAAAGTCTTGATTTACAAGTGAATTGGATTTGATGAGGCAGAGCAATGCAGAGTCAGCAGTCCCATTTTCTACTCCAGTCATCAGATTCAGAGGCAAGACTTAGATCAAGATAACTGACAATGGTCCCAGATGCACTGAGAAATCTTGGTCTTTTTAAAAGTAGGTCTTTTCCAGGTCTCATTTTGTCTGAGGCAATACCCATCCAGTGATTAAAGGATAGGTAAGGATCGAGGCAAAAGGTGGCTTAGTTTGCTTACCTTCACAAAAAAAACCAAAAAAAAAAACCAAAAAAATTCTAGCCAGAACATTCACAATAGCAAAATAGGGATAACATTATCCGTGGTACCTACCAAGGTTTTCTTGTAGCCCAAATGATACATTTATAATTTAAATAATTATTATTTCCTTTGTCTAGACATCTTCAAGGAAAGGTCGGAGAAGTGTTTGTTGGGTTTGTTGTAGAAGAATCTCGTCTTATTTTACAGATAAGAAAAATGGAGACCTAGAAAATTAAATGCCTTACCCAAGGTAATAAGTAGAAGAGCCTGCAATTTAATCTAGGTCTCTTAAACCTCCTCTTCTTTCAACTACAACATGATAAATCTTTTTTCTGTTATTATTATCCATATGACTTCTCTGCAGTCTAATTTTATGACTTACAAGCCACTTGCCTCAAAATAATCCTGTGAGGTAATTATTATAAATATTATTATTCACATTTCTGAGAGGAGGAAACTGGGTTTTAAAGAGGCTAAATGATTTGTTTACTTTTAAATAATTGATATGTAGGAGATGGAATGTAGGAGAATAATGGTAAATGGTGATTCTTTGATCAGGGGTACAAAAATGGCTTATTGGTTGAACTGATAATGATAATGGGGAAATCCATTTTTTTTTCCTGGAACATATATCATGTTGTTCAGTTATTTCACTCATAGCTAACTCTTTGTGTCCCCATTTGGAGTCTTTAAAATTTTTAAAATATTATCTTGTTTCCAAAATACATGCAAAGATAGTTTTCAGTATTCACTTTTGCAAAAATATATTTCAAATTTTTCTTTTCCTATTTTTCTTTCTTTCCCTCCCTAAGGCAGCAAGCAATCTGATATATGTTAAACAAGTGCAATTCTCCTAAATATATTTATGTGTTCATCATACTACACAAGAAAAATCATAGCAAAAGAGAAAAAACATGAGAAAGAAAAAACCTAGCAAACAAATAATAACAACAAAAATGAAAAAAAAAGGGGGGGGGAATACTATGCTTTGCTCCACATTCAATCTCCCTAGTGCTCTCTGGATGTGAATGACACTTCCATCCAAATTTGTTGGAATTGCCTTAAATCACCTCATTGTTGAAAAGAACCAAGTTCATAACAATTGATCATGTTAATCTTGTTACTGTTACAATATTCTCTTGGTATTGCTCACTTCACTTAGCAAATAGTTCATATATGTCTTTTCTGAAATTAGCCTGCTTATCATCTTATAGAACATAAAACAGTAATATTCTATTCTATTCGTGTACCATAACTTATTCAGCCATTCCCCATTTGGATTATCCTGAAAAAAATACAGGTGTAATTTGCCATTTCTCTCCCTGGCACATTTTTCAGAAGAGAAATTGAGGCAACGGGGTTAAGTAACTTCCCCCATCACACCAGTAGTAATTGCCTGAGGCCATATTTGACTTGGGAAGGTGAGTATTTCTGACTGCAAGCCTGGAACTCTATCCACAGTGCCAGTTAGTTGCCCCTGAACATGTATTTAAGACACAACAAATAACTACCTTGGAATTATCAGAACATACTAGTTCCACTATTGTCCACTTTTGGCTATCTATATAGGACAAATGATACTGTTTGAAGGAAGGTAGTAAGTATTACTGAATATTATAAAGTATTGTGAAAGAAAATGAAGACCTTAGGGGAACAGGTTGTGTTTTTCTTACTGCTCATTGAAGGCAAGTGATGTAGAAAAGAAAAATTGAATTGAAAAGTGAACATCTGGCTAAGAAGATAATGTTTGAAAATGGAATTTGGATTTCTGGACCATGACTTAAAATATAGGGATAAGAGACTCCTGGCTAGGGATGGTAAGAATGTATTTGCTGGATGTCTTACAAATCTAATCAAAAGGGCTATAAACTGAAAAGGCTGCAAGAGGAAGAAAATTTCCTGTGCATGTTCACCAAGATAAATACCATAAAGAGCAGTGACAATGAAGGAAGAATAGCAGTAGAGATACTTAGAAGTTAATCTACTTAAAGGCACTATAAATAATGAATTAATATTAATTAATTTTCTTCCTCTTTTTTCCTTAATACTGTGAGAATAAATGAGATAGCATATGGAAAGTTTCTTGCATACCTTTAAGTGCTGTATAAGTGTAGGTCTTATTAGTATTATTAGAGGAAATTATAAAAAATACCTTTCCCAGGGACCTGTATGTACCAAAATGTTTGTGACAGCCTTTTTTGTAGTGGCCAGGAAGTGGGAAATGAATGGATGCCCATCAATTGGAGAATGGTTGGGTAAATTATGGTATATGAAGGTTATGGAATATTATTGTTCTGTAAGAAATGACCAGCAGGATGAATACAGAGAGACTTGGAGAGACTTACATGAACTGATGCTAAGTGAAAATATCAGAACCAGGAGATCATTATACACTTCAACAACAATACTATAGGAGGATGTATTCTGATGGAAGTGGATATCTTCGAGAAAGAGAAGATCTAATTCAGTTCTAAATGATCAATGATGGACAGAATCAGCTACACCCAGAGAAGGAATACTGGGAAATGAGTGTAAACTATTGGCATTTTTGTTTGTCTTCAGGTTATTTTTACCTTCAGAATCCAATTCTTCCTGTGCAACAAGAGAACTGTTTAGTTCTGCACACACATATTGTATCTAGGGTTTACTATAACATATTTAACATGTATAAGCCTGATTGCCATCTAGGGGAGGAGGTGGAGGGAGGGAAGGGAAAAATTGGAACAATAGTGAGTGCAAGGGATAATGTAAAAAATTACCCAGGCATACGTTTTGTCAATAAAAAGTTATAATTAATAAAAAATAAATAACTTTCCCAAGATATCACATTTGATAATTTTGAAGAGTGTGTTACCAAAACATGAAACACACAGGTTGACAAAACAAAAAATTAAGGATTTAAATAGCCTGATTTAAAAAAAAAAATCCATGCAGTATGATAGATTCATGATTATGATCCATTCTGCTTTTTTAAAAAATAACTTTTCCTCTTTTTTTCTTCTGCCTTCACTTCTTTACAAAGAAGGGAGTAATGAAAGAGAGCTGACTTAAAAATTTCAGGTCCGTAGGTCACTGACTGATAGAGGAAAAAGTCTGATTCCTGTCTTCCTGGTTTGAGCTTTGTCACTGCAGGCTCCAAATGTTCCTGAAACACTCCTGGTACAGGTTCTTGCTTCTGTCTTCTTGTACCAGCTTCAAGTTGTATAAGTTTCCCACTTCTCTCCTATTCTTTATGCTGAAAAAAATTATCTATGTTTTGCTCTTATGCCAAACTTTTTGGTTGGACTTTTTCCCTTGTTACGACTGCCTTTTCTGCTATCTTTTCAGGTGGACCTCAGTTTGAAAGTTGTGTTGACTATAGTTTCTCCTTTAATTTCTTGATCATTACTTGGCATAGTGGATTTTTCATCTTTTTTAATATTTTTGTTGGAGTAATTGTATGAGAGATGAACTGTTCTGTTCCCATTCATTCTTCTGTCTTAGGCAGAAGTCTGTAGGAGACTGATCAAACAATTTTACTTAGAGAAAAAATGGAGTTAAGAATTAACCTTTGGAGGTAGATGGTACAGTGGATAGAGTACTGGCACTGGAATCAGGAGCATCTGAGTTCAAATGCTGCCTCAGACACATACTAGCTGTATAAGTGACTTAACCCTGATTTCTTCAAAAGAAAAAAAAAAGAATTTACCTTTGAATTTGGTGAAATTCTTGAAAAGGAAAATAGGAATTCAGTCAGTGAGCTGTCTAGAAGGAGAACTTTGGAGCAGTCACCAAAACCAGTTCTGTTTGATTTCTCTGACCTCTCTTGTCATCACTATTGATAATTTGATGGTTGATTGTGAATTGCAGAGAATCTTGCCATTTAAATTTCAATAAATAAAGCTGCTGAGACTGATTTGGTAAATTCAAATTCCCAGGTACTCCAGTGACTTTCTTGGTTTAGTCACTATGTATTTTTGCACATGTCTTTCCATTTTTAAAAGTAGACTTTCTGGAAAAAAAAAAGTGGCTTTAGCCTTTATTCAGCGTCAAAACCAATGATGCTCTTTGCTATTTTGCATGTAATTCCATTGAACTATAGGAAAGAAAGAAGAGTACAGGAACTTTTGCATTTCTTCTTAGAGCTTAATTTTAATGTTCTTTATTTTCACCAGAGTTGTAGAAGCAATAAAGATAGAGATTTTATATACAGGGTTTTTTTTTTAAATTAAAGACTTCACGATAGAAATTAAAAAAGATGTTCTACCATTTATCTATTCCCTTAAGGGTTCTTGTCTCTTCCCAGGATTTATTATTATTTTTTGAATAAGAGAGAAGATGTTTATTTTAGAAATCTTTTAATGGTATATAGTGGATGATAGTGATGGTATGTTTTTATCATTTTGCTTTGTTTTTTAATCTCTGGGCTGTTGTGGGAAGGTGTTAACATTTAGCATTGGGACAAGAGTGTGGGGGAATGCTGTTTGTCAAGGGATATGGAAAGGATGTCTGAAAGATGAGGCAGAGTCCTTTTGAGGGAGAGAAAGTACAAGTCTTGTGCTATGTAAGGGTGGTATAGATTCTGTGAAGAATACTTAAAATAAACTCCATATGAGTGGATGCCAACCACATTCTCCTTGTGAGTGAATTGGGGAAAATTTGACCTCATGTGTCCATAGATTTCAGGAAAACATATCTGGGGTGGAAGGTGTACCTCACCTAGAACAAAAATAAATCAAGCTTTAGGGAGAAGGTAAGATATATGAGAATTTTTAGACTAGGTATAGGGGTATTTCTTTCCTCTTTCCAATTTCTTCCTTCTAGTTATCATTTATGTAAGCACCCTCCCCTCTTCACCCAGCAAATACCTGTGATTTATAAGGTAGATGTCTTATTTTTTCTATTTGCACATAAGAAAATTGAGTCAGAGAAGTTGAACGTCTTGCTCATAGTCATATATCCAGGCATTATTCAAGTTGGGACTTATACCCAGATTTTTTTTTTTTTTTTTTACCATAATTACACCCAGCAACTCTGCCTTCCTTTTCTTCTCACTTTCCTATTTCACATTTCTCTGTTGTCCTCAAATTGACATTTTAATATCACTCAGACTCCCTCATTTGACATATGGTTCAAGATATCCTAGGAAACAGAGTTTGTGCTTGTATCTGTTGGGGGAGGGTGTTTTTAGTTTACTTGCATTGACAAGTATTCTCTATTTCTATATTAGGAGGACACCATACTTTACCGAAAAATCTGCCTTAATCCACCTCTAGGCTAACTACTTTTTTTTTCAATGTTGAGCTATTCTTTGTTGCCATTGCTACTTTTTTCTTAACTCTGGCCCTCAGGATCTCTGCCTCCTCTGTTTTAGTCTGTTTCTTTCCCCCCTCCAATAGGCTCTAGCACTTTCTTTTCTTAGACTAGTAGCTTTGATTTTCACTGGGCTATGGCCAAGAATCACATTTGTGCATTAATACTCAGTCCTGGGTAAAATATGTTTTCTACCTAAAGTTAAACTTTTTAATATGTTCAAAGTCTCTAATCTTCCCTGATCTATACTACTATTTTCCTTTTTATTAATTTTTTATTTACAAAACATATGCATGGGTAATTTTTCAACATTGACCCTTGCAAAACCTTGTGTTCCAAACTTTCCCCTCCTTCCCCTCACCCCCTCCCCTAGATGACAAATAATCTAATACATGTTAAATATGTTAAAATGTGTGTTAAATCCTATACGTATACATATTTATACAGTTATCTTGCTGCACAAGAAAAATCGCATCAAAAAGGAAAAAAATTAAAAAGAAAACAAAATGCAAGCAAACAACAACAGAGTGAAAATGCTATGTTGTGATCCACACTCAGTTCCCTCAATCCTCCTTTTGGATGTAGATGGCTCTTTTCATCACAAGATTATTGGAACTGATCTGAATCATCTCATTGTTGGAAAGAGCCACATCCATCACAATTGATCATTATATAATCTTGTTACCATGTACAATGATCTCCTGGTTCTGTTTATTTCACTTAGCATCAGTTCATGTAAGTCTCCCCAGCCCTCTCTAAAATCATACTAATGAATGTTCCATAACATTCATATACCATAACTTATTCAGCCATTCTCCAATTGATGGGCATCCACTCAGTTTCCAGTTTCTGGCCACTACAAAGAGGACTTCCACAAACATTTTTGCACATGTGGGTCTTTTTCTGGCCTTTAAGATCTCTTTGGGATATAAGCCCAGTAGAAACAAAGCTGAATCAAAGGTATACCATTGTTTTTCTAAGAATAACTAATGAGTTTAGGGGAAGCTTTTCCCTGTAGGAGGAGGTGTCTCTACCAAGAGGCTACTTTACTATTGGATCCATGGGCACAAATTGGATTTAAACATGGAGGACCCTGACTTTCAAAGAGAGGAGTTAGGATCATTTGTCTAATGATTTCCTTCCCAATCTAAAGCCATAGGGAAAATTATTTAAAGCTTAGATTTTGGTTTAGGTTCAGTTTCCTCCAAAAGGGATAGTAGAAGTACATACAATATACAACTTAAATCAAGTATACGACAGATATTCATTTGCTCTATGCAAAAAGAATTGTTTAGCACACACGATCCACAAGTATATATGGATAGAAATATCTAAACAAAAGAGAGGAACTTAGAACTATTGAATACTCTCCTTGAAGGTTGATACTTAAGACATTCCTGTAAAATACACTTTGCAGGACTACCGAATAGGCATTTTACATTTCACCTTTTCCCTGCACTGTCCAGACAATTCCCTACAGGTTTATCTTTTCTGACAAGCCACTACAAAAAAGCTGCTACAAACATTTTTACATATGTGGGTCCTTTTCCCTCCTTTATGATTTCCTTGGGAGACAGACCTAATAATAACACTTCTGGGTCAAAGGGTATGCACAATGATATTTTTCTTGTACAACAGAGTGGCTATTTGTATGGGGCAGTTAGCATAGCTGGATAGAATTCTAGGCCTGGAGTCAAGAAGACTCATCTTCCTGAATTCTAATTTGGACTCAGATTAGCTCTGTGATCCAGGGCAAGTCACTTAACCTTATTTGCCTCAGTTTCCTCATCTGTATATTGAGCTAGAGAAGGAAATGGCAGACCACTCCACTATCTTTGCCAAGAAAAACTCAAATGGGATCACAAAAGTCAGCTAGGACAAAACAAACCCAAAAACAAAGCCATTGTCATTAACTGGAAGTTAAATTCTTCAATATGAAAGGTTTTAGGTGAAGAAACTCATATGTTTCTAAATTCATCTTGACCATTAATTCATTTTAACATAATCTCTTTGAGTGTTAGTTTCCTCTAATGGGACTGATCCAGACTAGTGTATTCATTCATTCACTTATTGATTGATAAGGATAATTCACTGGATTATTGCTTTAGAATTGAAAGAGACCTCAGAGATCTTCCAGTCCAACTCTTTTTATTTTACAGATAATGAAATTGAGATTCTGAAGGGTTAAATAACACTTCCAGGGTAACCAGGGCTGCATAAATTTTTCTTTGTTCTTTTCAGCCACTCTTGTATATCTTCATGGCTTGTAATCCATAAAGACTTTAACCAAATGCTACTTCTAATAAATTGTAGTTCCCTCACTGTCAGATCATGTTTCTCTTGTTTCCTAGATCAGGAAATATGCTTTTTCTTTTTTTCAATAGTATTTTATTTTTTTCCCAAATACAAGTAAAGAGTTTCAACATTCATTTTTGTAACTTTATTGTTCCAAATTTTTCTCCCTCCTTCCCTTAGTTTCCTTCTCCCCAAGACAGCAAGCATTCAGATATAGGTTAAATATGTACAATTTCCTTAAACATATTTCCATATTTGTCATGTTGTACAAGAACAATTAGATGAAAAGGGAAAAAAAACATAAGAAAGGAAAAAAAAAGTAATTAAGCAAACAAGAAAAAAGGTGAAAGTACCATGTTTCAATTCACATTTAGTCTCCATAGTTCTCTCTCTGGAAGTGGATGATACTTTCCATCCCACGTCTATTGGAATTGTCTTGAATCACCACATTGTTGAAAAGAGCCAAGTGCATCACAGTTGATCATCACATAATCTTTTTGTTACTATGTAAAGTATTCTTTTAGTTCTACTCACTTTACTCAGCATACATTCATGTAAGTCTTTCCATGCTTTTCTGAAATCAGCCTGCTCATCATTTCTTATAGAACAAAAATATTACATTATATTCATGTACCATAACTTATTCAGCCATTCCTCAACTGATGGTTATTCAATTACCAACTAGGACTGCACGTATGGGTCCTTTTCCCTTTTTTTATGATTTCTTTGGGTTACAGACTCAGTAGGGATATTGCTGAATTCAAAGAGTGTGCACAGTTCTATAGTCCTTTAGGCATGGTTTCAAATTGTTTCCCAGAATGGTTGGATCATTTCATAACTCTACCAAAAATGCATTAGTATTCCAGTTTTCCCACATCTCCTGCAACATTCATCATTACCTTTTCCTGTCATCTTAGCCAATATGAGAACTGTGAAGTGGTACCTTGGAGTTGTTTTAACTTGCATTTCTCTAACCAATAGTGATTTAGAGAACTTTTTTCATATTTTCATGACTAGAGATAGCTTTAATTTCATTATCTGAAAATTGTCTGTTCATGTCCTTTCACTAGGAAATTTACTTTTTCAAGGAATGTTCAAAAGTAGGGGTTCATGAATATGAAATGATCCCTAAACTTTCTTGCCTGAAATTTATTTTAGTTTAATGTTATTGATATTTGTTGCAAGACAGCCCTTTACATTTATAAATAAATGAATACAATAAAAATGAAATGAAATTAAAATAAATTTTAACAACTTCAGCTTCATAAAATGCCTCTTTTAAAGAGACCTTGGATGCATTGAACAATAAACAATAAATAAAAATGTGATCATTAATTATTAATCTATTTTCAATAGATGACACATATAATATCCACTATATTACATACATAAATGTATACACATACACATATATTTGTAGGTATATCATACACACGTGCATATATAGGAGGAGGAAATAAATGAGGACTGGTTACTGTGTCACAAGATAGAAAGATTTTTAAAAAGGGAATCTAGAGTGTTAACAAAGTTTTCACTTTTCTCCCAGAGCTGCTTTGACATCCACTGAACAATTAACATTCCAAGACAAATAATTCAGAGATGATGCTGAAGTTCAGAAGTGAGGTAAAGACTAGCAGGAAATCACAACAAGTAAAATGGAAAGCATAATTTCCAACTATCTTAAAGCTCTAAATAATTAAGTGACTGGAAGGGAACTGAATGTAAAGGAATAGAGGAAGAATTAGTGGCTGTGGGGCATGATTTTATGCTGAAGGATAAAGAGAATTATCCTGGCTGGATTGCTCTTGCCCCCAATAGTGCTTGCCTTTGCTTTCACTGTTGACTTAGATCTTGAGAGAACCTTGTGGTTTCTTCAGTCCTTGATTGCTTGGTACACTGCATTGCAGATCTGTTGCCCAGTGAGGAAAAAATCAAATCATGTCATGGGGAGTGCAGTTCAAAAAGCTAAAATGTGTTTGATGTGTGTATGTGGTATATTCAAACATTTTTTCTTATTTTTATTTTCCTTTTTTTTTTTTTTTGACAGTGTCCTTCAATTCTTCTTTCATGTTCCTTGTTAAACTGTTAACTCACTCGATTTATTTGGTATGAGTGTTGGTGAGAGCTCATTTTTATCTTAGTAGAAACCAGGCCTGCTCACAGGCACATAATGAAATTGCGTAAATATACTCTTAGCTTGGAATCTAATTTATTTTTCCTGTTCATTATGGGGTAGAAGGCCATTATGAAATGTATAACTTTTTTTTTTTCCAGTGCTGGAATTGAAAGGTTCTTTTTATTCTGATGATTTTGTCCTGATTCAATTTAAAGCTGGTTAGAGCTCAACTACTGTAGCATAATTGACAAAGATCAGTGTGAGTTGTAATGCTAATGTCTTGTCTGCAGTTTCCATGACTTAACAAGAGCATAGGTTAAACAAATCATTTCCAATAGACAGCGTTTGGACCTGAGGTAGCCATTGGGAGCTCTATGGAAAAAGGGGAAATATCCTCTGGCCAAAGGAAATTTGGTCTCCAAGCTTTTTTTTTTTTTTTTTTCTTTTTTTTTTAAAATCCTCAGCACTTAGCACAGTGCCTGTAGCTTAGAAAGTACTTAATAAAATTTTATTTATTTACTGAAGTCAAGAGTGGACTCAACTAAGGAGAGTCTAACAAGTGATATTTTTAGAGAAAAGCAATCCAACCAGAAATGAAAGTACTGGGAACAGATAAGATCATAGGGCCACAGAATATTAGAGTTAAAAGGGACGTTAGAAGATGGGACATAGGATGTTAGGACTGGACTGGGGGACCTTAGAGAAAATTTGGCCTGATTGTGAGATAACAGAATTGAGACCCACTTAACTTGCCTTGATCACACAACTATCAGAGGCTAAAATTCAGTTTCCTGACTTTCATCTCAGCACTTTTTCCTTTATATCACACTGCATTAGGGCTAAAAAGTAGACAGGGAATACAAAATTACAAGTCACAGTCCCTGCCTTTGGGGAGCTTATTCTCTAATATGAAGGTTAGTTGTTTAGTCATTTTTCAATCATGTCTTACTCTTTATGATCCCCTTTTTGGGGAAGTTTTCTTTGCAAAGATACCATAAGAGTCTGTCTGGCATTCTATTCACTGTTCACTTAGCTGCCCCAAAAGGCAAGCTAAGATATGTACAAAAGTAACTAGAATACAAAGCAGCATGTGATCAAATAGAAAATGGAAGGTCAGTTATGGTGCAAGGAAAAATTTGAAAAGGGAGAAAGCAGCTAATAAAAGATATATGTGAGAGTTTAGGGGTTTAGGGATAAGGGAAAGATTCCTGCAAGCAGGAGCACTTGAACCTTAAAGAATGGATTTCCACTGTTAAGAGATGGGAGAGGTTGTTGAGAAGATTAGAGCTGATATTGGTAAAGCAAACACATAGTAGGCACTGAATTAGAAGTACTTGTTTTCTTGCTTTTTTCTTTTTTCTTTTTTTTTTTTTTTTTTTCTTTTTTTTTTGACTGAAGGAGAGAAATGTGAAATAAGACTAGAAAGGTAATCTCCAGGGATTTTCTCAGGAGGCTAATAATATCCTTTGCCAGGATAGAAATAGTATTTGTAAAGTACTTTGAAAATCTTAAACTGCTATTCTTATTATTGTTATTGTCATCATCACCCAAGTTTCAACCAAGTTTGTTTTTTTTTTTTGTTTTTGTTTTTAAGTTGTTTATTGGCTAGATAGTTAGGTTAAGTGACTTGTCCAGGATCATACAGCTAGTATCAGTTAAGTATCTAAAGTCACATTTGAACTCTAGGGCCAGTGCTCTATCTACCTAGCCATCTAACTGCCCCCAAAAACCTTAGTTCTATTTGTTAAAGTCATTTGTATTTAAATCTACTCAGGACTCTTTTATTTGGTGTAGATGAAATTACTAGTTTTTTTATGTGGACACATGTGCATGCATACATCTCACATATTTCCCATCATTTCTAACCACTGCAGCAGAATTTGAAGAATAGCTTTTCCTTTTGTGAATCAACAGCAGGTTGTGTAAATGTTATCGGCTGAGCATAAGGCTTCTCCTTAAAGCAGATTAAGCCACTGATGGCTTTCAGGAAGAAATTGATTTGTCATAGCGATTTTTTTTTTAAGTCCAAAACAATAGAATGTAAAATCTTCATCCCTGGAGTTCTTCAAGAAAATACCACAAAGGCTAACTTGACCAGGGGAGTTCATAATCATGTGATTCTGGAGCAGTAGTTTCCATTGCCATTAACTAAAAGAATGACTCCTATAATCCTTTAGTGTTTAATGAACAATAATTTTCTAATAGAGAAATATAAGGTGCCACATATAAAGTGGATGACCGACTCTTGAATTAATTGATATAGAGAAAAAAATTTAAAAACAACAACAAGAAAATAACATAACATCAGGAAGAGAGTAAGAAAAAGCAGTGTTTAGAACTCACCACTGATATGATCTTAGGTGTTACTCAGACTCTTCCTCAGGCTATTTCCTAGGATTTGCTAATTTGAAGGGAGGGAGGGAGTTTCTTCACTAGGAAGATATTCTAGGGAACATGCTTTTAATTTCTTCCTGTAGCTATCATTCCCTACTTTACACCTAGCCAGAACTTGTAGAATTTGTTGTTGTTGTTGTTCTAGGCAGGTAATTTCACTGGAATTCCCTGGGAGAAAACTCCTACCAATGCAGATCAGCAATTATTATGCAGATTATAGTCTTAAAGAGTTGTACATTGTAGTACTAAATATTGGCTGTCAATGGGCTGCCTTGTGCTATGTTGGACAAATCAAGAGACTCAAGACATCTCTAAAGCAGGAAACATGCTTTCCAAGTTTCTTAGAATGATTGAGGGAAGAGTCTGCCAGAATAGGAGTTACAAATACAAAACGGTGTCATTAAGTCTGTTGGGGCCAGAGAGGACATATGTTAACTCCAGAAATACCTTCTCATGGGGTTAAAAAGGAGACATTGAAATAGGAAGCCAGCAGCCTACTATGGACTGTTCTAGAGGTCAGGTTAATGACATACTGGTTTGTACATCTGTCCTTCAGAGGGATGGCTTTTTCTTTTTGACACAATTCTTTAAAGGTGTATTTTTGAGCAATAGCTACACAAGACCATTTAACTTGGCAGTGTTACATACTAAATATTTAAACACCACTCAGCTTTCTGCTACATTGAATTACACATAAAGGAAGAACACACAAATTTTATGTGAAAATGACAATGACTTTTTTTTGTTTGTTTTGTTTTTTTTTTGTTGTTGTTTTTTGTTTTTTTTTTTACTAAGATTAGTAAAAGAGGGCGTTTCTGGAATCAGATTTTTATGCCAAGGAAATGGCAGTTATACCTCCAATGCAGGATCAGCTTTAATCAAAGTCCTGGATAGGGATGGAAACATTTCAAGGGTAAAGGTGTTGAAGGAGCTAGCAGAGTGGGTATCCTAAAGTTAGAGAAACTGGCATGGGATTCAATGAATGGATGCAATTCATGTGCCTAACTTTTGATGGGCAGAGGCAACATATAGGAGCACAACCTCTCCCATTCTCTTCTTATTCCCTGTTCCTGTGGACAATATAACTGTCAGCTCTCAATGGAGAGATGCAGCCCCTTTATCTATGAAGTGGCAAAGATCAGTGGATAGTTGTTGGCAATGTTGATGGAGAGAATTCAAGAAACATGGAATAACTCATGTGACCTTTTTCCTCCAGTCTAATAATAATCACAGCTATAACTAGGGCAAAGTGATTGTAGCTTTGTTCTAGGGCACTGACATTGGAGGCCTTCTCTGAGTCTGTGTTCCCTTGTTTAAACCAGACCTCAAGGGTGATTGTCACATCCACACCCATTGGAGTGATATAACTTCATCCACTAGTGTGGACTGTTACACTTGGCCTAGGGATTTGTGGTATATAGGGTGATTGGAATCAGGGTTGATTACTCCCTGTCATTGAATTTGCCCTGGGAACCAGAATTCCTAATTATAGCTCAAGTGAGGGGGATGATAAACTAACATTTAAATGACAGTTGCTAGTTTGAAATTACTTTTCTTAAATGATCATGTGACTTATGTAGTAATGAGTATTGTTCATTTTATTGCCTTCTCTAAAATCCTTTTCTTTTGTTTTCACCTGATATGTTTAGCAATTCTATCTATCTCATTCAAATTTGGAGAGGATTGTTACAGGGAGATTTCTACAGGAGATGAATTTTTCAGTCCCCAAAACATATAAAGACCAATTACTAAGAAATCCTACAATCTTCATCAAAAAAATTTATCACTTACGTGTAAGACACTGTTCCTATGTACTGGGGGTGCAAAGAATCATGCTTTTAAAAAATACAAAAATTATTATTTTCACATGTTGCTTAAAAATGAAGATTTATTTTAATTTTCAGTTTAAAATTCAGTCTCTCCCCCTCTCATTTACCCTCTCTTCAACCCACTTAGAAGAAACACGATTTCTCTTATACATATGAATTCTTACAAAAATTTTGTGTATTAGACATGTCTCCCTTCCCTTTCCCCCAAAAAAACACCCAAGAAAAATAAAAGGAAAAATATGCCTCAATCTGCACTCTTCAGTCTTTCATTGCTTTATCTGGGAGGTGAATAGTGTTTTACATTATGAGTTCTATGAAGTTGTTGTAGGTCACTATAGTGATCTGAATTATTAAGTCTGTCACAATTGATTATCTTTACAATATTTTTCTCTGTTCATTGTTTTGGTTCTACTCATTTCACTTAGTATCAGTTCATTTAAGTCTTTCTAAGTTTTCCTAAAACTATTTCCTTCATCATTTCTAAGAATGCATTAGTATTCAGTCTCATTCATAGACCATAACTTGTTTGGTCACATCCCCTCAGTTTTCAATTCTTTACTAGCACAAAAAGTATTTCTTTGTATACAGATAGGTCCTTTCCCTTTATCTTTGATCTCTTTGGGATATAGACATAGTAACAGTATTGTTGAGCCAAACTTTTATAGTTCTTTGGGCATAGTTGCAAATTGTTCTCTAGAATCACTGTAATAGTTGATACTTTTTTCCTCCATTCTTTTCCCCACATTTACCATTTTGCCTTTCTGTCATTTCAGCCAATCTGATAGGTATGAGGTGATAGAGTTGTTTTAATTTTAATTTCTCCAATTATTAGAGAACATTTTATATGATTATTGATAGTTTTAACTTCTAAAAACTTTTTATTCATATCATATGATCATTTATCAGTTGGGGAATGGCTCTTATTTTTATAAATTTGGTTCCATTCTCCATATACTTGAAAAATGAGACCTTTTTCAGAGAAACTTATTGTAAAATGTCCCACCTCACAATTTTCTGCTTATCTTCTAATTTTGGATGCATTAATTTTATGTTTGTAAAAAGTTTTTGATTTTATGTAATCAAAATAACCCCATTTTATCTGCTATGAATCTATCTTTTGTTTGGTCACAGACTCTTCTCTCCATCACATATTGATCAGCATTTGATTACATTTGATTATCTTTTTCTCTGTTGTTTGGTCCTGGTCATTTCACTTCCTACCTAAATAAATCTTCCTTAGTTTATATACTTATACACTACCCTAGTTTGCTGATGATATCATCCTTCATGTCTAAATCATGTATGTATTTTGAGCTTACCTTGTTATATGAAGTATATTTCATCATCTGAAAATTTTACAGGCCTCTCTGTGCTTCCAGAGTGCTGTAGGCTGGGACAATGAATCATCATGACCTTTTTTAATCACCAAGAGTTTGTTTTCATATGTTTTTTAAAATTGTTTAGATGGGTGTGTTGGGAAAACCAGGTGAAAAATATCCACTTTACTCCACAGTCTTGGCTGTATCTTCATAAAGATATTATTTTTAAACTTTTTTTTATAAATTTTGAGCTCCAAATTCTTTCTCCTACTTGCCACCCATTGAGAAAGCAAGCAGTATATTAATTATATATGTGAATTCATGCAAAATATTTTTGTTTTAGCCATATTTCAAAGAAAAGAAAGAATAAAAAAATGAGAAAATTATACCTCATTTTGCACTAAGAGTTCATCGGTTTTCTCTTTAGAAGGTAGATGACATTTTTTAATGAGTCCTTTGAAATTGTCAGGGATCGAATATTATTTTTTAAAGTATCATTACTTTTTGCTTTTCTTTTTCCAGATTGTCTTTCACTTCCATATATTTGTATCCTAATCAATTATTCTCTTTTTTGTTTCTTTGGTGAAATTTTCTAATGTGGATTCAAGTTTTTCTTTTTTTCCAATTCTTTCTGCTCTGCAAGACATAAATTTTGCTTTTTACCATTCCTGTGATTTCATGTTCTCTTGGGAATCCATGGGGCTCCCCACCTCATCAGGTATTGATTAATATTCCTTTGTCTTGAAATATTTATTTCTTGCTGCCTGAACTCTTTTATTTGGATCTGGAGGCCATATTCCCTACTGTTATGAACATCTTCCCTTTTGATTTATCTGCTTATTATGTTTGAAATCATTAATTAAGTTTCCTTTCTACTGAAATATTGGGTAACTGTAATCTTTTTCCTTTAAAGATTTTTGTTCATGATCTGATTTTTTTCATCTTTGATGGTGGTTTTCCAGGAGGCTAGATTTCATAGTATTTCATTCTCTTCCCCTTCTAGTCAATACATAGTTTACCAGCCCAAGTCTATGTCCCAAATTTGGGGATGTTGATGAATGTTAAGGCCTTTCCCTCAGTCCCAGTGGGGTAGGTACTACACAGCCACATATGTGTCCTGCCCCTATTCCCTCAGGTCCTCTGTGAGATCTGTTTTGCCAGCATGAGCCACCTTCTGATCATTATGGCACTGAGAGGATAGGAGTGGTGATATTGGAATGTAGAACTGAGTTCTTTAGCAGTCATGTAGTTTGGGTTGTACAATCATGCTAACTCTTAGGAGTTAGAGAGTCTTTTCTGTTGTTAGGTTCTTATCAACTTCTTGAGTCATTTGAGTTCTTAGTGTCCTAGACTGTGGGGAAAACTGAATTTTTTAATCTCTTGTCTATCATTCTTATTATAGAAAAGTCTAAGAGATTGTGAGCATTGGAGAAAATGTCAAATGCACTATCTTATTGGTCATATGACCTAGAACTTCAAAGAAAGAAAAATACATAGTTCCTACTCTCAAGAAGCCCATGTTCTCATGAGCTATGTAAATATACACACATACTTATATATATATATATATATATATATACATATATATGTATATATATGCACACACATATATATATGCACACACACAAATATATATGTAGTGTGTATATATTTATGTCCATATGTATTCATGTCTGTATACACATACACACATATATGTATGTATGTGTATATATATATATATATATATATATATATATATATATATAGGAGGAAAGCTCATAAGGAAGGCATTAGTGGAAGGGGTTGAGGGATAGAAACAGGAAAATCCTCTTATATAGAAGGTAGAATTTGAACTTAATCTTAAAGAATTTAAGGGGTAGAGATGAGGAGAGAGAACATTCCAGCGAGGGAATCTTTCAGTGCAAAGAACTAAAGATGTGAGATAGTGTTGTATCCAAGAAACAAAAAGCTGATCAGTTTTTCCAGCTTGCTTTAAAGCAGCAGTACATATCACTGAAAGTTCTATGCTCCCAGTTATGACTTTTTGGGCTTCTTGCTTCAGAAAAAGATTAGGGGAGACCGGGGTGGGTTAAAAAAAAAATACTTCCTTAAATATAACCGTATTAAGTCCATCCACTTCACAGCTTTCCTGGACTACAAAGTCAGTATATTCCAAATTATTCATGAAGTAGATGAGCTTGCCTTTAGTGTGAACAAGTGGTTGAGGTGATAACCATGGTGGACACTCTTCTCCTCCTTCACATAATCTTTATAGATATAGTGAGTTACATATATCCCCTCCTTTTCAGATCCTTCTCCCTCCCCCAATCCTGTTGCCTTTATATGTTCAAAACCATCTTTGCTAAGCACATTAAGGATGAATTCAAGATAGGGCTCCACAAGAACTGGCCCAAATCCAGGAAGACTTTTCCTAAGAAGTGAAAGAAAAAAATGGTAGGAGGATGATAACTTGTGACAGTTAGATAAAGACCTCAGCAGCAAGAAGAAATCCTGTTGGGTAATCTAGGTCACTGCAGATACCCAGATGAGACTGCTTTCCCTGAGGCAGAGGAAGTCTTACCTGATGGAGATCCAGGTGAATGGTAGCAGTGTGAATGAGATACTGGATGAGGCCTGGGAATAGCTGGAGCAGTGGAGTATTTGAGTGAGATGAGATTATTAATATAAAAGGAATGACCAAGACAATTAATTAGAAGCCAATGATAAGAAGCTACCTCATGAAAGCCATAAAAACCTAAAAAAAAAAAAAAAAAAAAAAAAAAGGTGGATTAGAGTCCTGATCATGTGGTAGCCTGGATTGGCCACAAGCCCTAGGACTACCATCAGCAAGATTATTTATTAACTGATCAGAAGTAACACAACCCCTGATTATGATTTGTTTGACAAGCAGCTCAGTTATCTACGGGGATCTATCTACTATAGGGAAGTGGCCAATGACTTTATCATGCTAAAGAGCATGTGTTGGGGCAGAGAGGTGTCTTTACAACCATGGAAGTCCCAGCTGATATAGATGAAACATCACTCTCTGGAGAACCTTAACTTGAAGTTTATTGATAGATTTGAGCATGAATGCTTCCAGACTGGGAAGAAAAGGAAACCCTCATGTGATCTCTGAGTAAGGACTAACTTGTTAAAGAGCAAGCTGCTTAATGTTTACAAGACAACTGAGCTGGTGGACTCTTAGTAAAATTGAAATTATTTAAAAAAATAAAATAGTAAGTAAGCCAGTGTAACTGGATACAGAATGTGTGGAATAAAGAAATTAAAATGTAAAGCCTGGAAACATGGGAAGGGGTCAGGACGTAAAAGGCTTTAAATGTCAAATAAAAGATATTAACAGTCATGAGAGAATGGCTTCTTGTTCCAGATTAATGAATTTGAGTAGAGAAAGGGGGTGTCTACAAAGAATATTGTAAAACATATTAAATTATAACAAAAGTATTTGACAACATATGTGATATGTGGGGTGAGTTTGCACTTCAGTTCAAAACCTGGGTATCTGGAACCTGGTGGTTTTTCCTACAATAACAGGAAGAGAGAAGAATTTGGAGAGAAAGATAATGAGTTCTGTTACAGACATGTTAAATTTGAGATGTTTATGTGCCATGCACTTTGAGATATCCAGTTAGCAGTTAGTGATGTTAAATCAGAGATCAGAAAAGAGGTTAGGATTAGATAAAAAGATTTGAGAATGATCTGCATAAAAATGAGAATTGAATCCATCGGAGATGGTGAAATCACCAAGAGAGATAACATAGAAAGAGAAGACAAGAAATCTAAGGACAGAACCTTGGGGAGATCCTCATAGTTAGTGTGACATGGAGAAAAAATCAGCAAAGAATACTCAGAAGATTGTAGAGGGAAATAAAATGTGAAAAGATTGTAAAGGTAAAGGACAAGTTTATGAAATGCCTTAAATGTCATACACAGACATTTATTTCCCTGGTTATTTGATTCTAGAAATAATAGGAGTTGAGTATGAGGGTGACAGACCCATATTTTAGCAAGATTATTTGGACAACTGAGTGGAAGAGAGAGAAGACTTAGGGCACAAGGGTTAAATTAAAAGCTATTGCAATGATGCACATTACTTTATGCAGGAAAGAGCTAGCAGAGAAGGAACCAGTAAATTGGGAGAATTAAAGATTAGCACCATCTATACTACTCTCACTGGGTCTGATCACCACTGCATATGGTGTCTCTGTTGGATATTGCTTTTCTGGCCTCAGCTAATCTTGTGACTGGGCTTCGTTCTTCACTACAAGCTCCTGGGTTTCATGTCTTTAGTCCTACTTGCCAGTTAGCTCAATTCTAGGAGATGGTGGTAGACCTCCCTATAAGACATGCTGACAACTCTTTAGTCATATTTAACACATAACCCCTAAAGTCTGGCCAAATAACTAATTATCTTGAGGGCAATTTTGAATTTTTAACCTCTCTGTATCACAACCCTCTGTTACAGATAATTCTCTAATTTAAGCTTAGACCTTCCGAAAATTCTTTTGTGTTTTAGAATGAAAATAAATTTAAGCCAGAAAAAAGTAAGATAAAAATTAAAAATCACTGGTTTATACTTAACTAGCCCATATTCACCCATATCTGATAATAGCAATCTTTTGCTTTAGTGATGTATTTTGGTAAATGAAAACTTTATTTTTTCCTTTTTCAGAGCTTCCCTTTACAGAGCAGTTGGATTCAAAGAGTTTCTCTCTCAGAGTAGTTGTAGTGTATACATACTATGTGATCCTAACTATGTTCCTTAGTTTTTGAACTATTTATTTCTGGCTGCTTGCAGCACTTTTTTTCCCCCTTTGACTTGGAAGTTCTGATTTTTGACTCTAACATTCATAAGAGTTTTAATTTTGAGTTTTTAAAGAGGCAACTAAAAACATTTTTTTGCTTTGGCTTTTGGTTTTAATAGTAATTTCCATTTATGATTTCTTGGAATATGATATAAAGAGTTTTTGTTTGCTTATGTTTTTTAAAGAGTCTAATAATTATTAACCTATCTTTCCTTGGCCTCTTTTTAAAATTAGTTGTTTTTACCTCCTTTTCCCCACGGCTCCCTTCCACCACCACCCATCATAGAGATCTGGTAAATTTCAGGACTTGCATCCCCAAGATCATTTGGGTTTAGAGCCTTCTGGTCTTTATGGCCCTAATGATCATCTTAAATTATAGTGCCATAAACTTTTGATCCCCCTGCAGTTGTTAACTCTTAGCCTTACATTCACAGTTTTAGAGTTTTGACAATTCCCTTCCTCTTTCCACTCTGTCAAAGCATTCTAGGCATCCTGTTGTCCAGGAACAGATCAATGTAATATTCAGATGCCCTTAAAACATTAAAACAAGACCTTTAGCTTGTTTACCTTTGATTCTGCCTGGTTCTTTGGAAATGTCTTTCCTAGTGCTTATAATTTTAGCTGGCACTTAAAATTATTTAAATGTGGACTAGATGAAAAAGATTACTGCTATTTTGTTGGATTACTAGGTGAGAACTCGGGTTGTCTGGATAGTGCAAGGTGAGAATTCAGGTTGGACAATTACAAGGTGAGAACTCAGGTTGACTTGATGGAAGGAGCAGGCTCATTGGCTGAGGTGGTTCTTCCCAGAAGCCCTTGCATTATCCCACGCCCATTCTCTGGGAGAATAAAAGAGAGGACTCCCAGAGATAAAAAAAAGACTCTGCATTGCATCAGGCTTGACGGGGCTCCCTGCAGGAAGGGAAGTCACTTCTCTGGACAAGAGTTAACAGCAACTGCCTGGAGACAACCGTTCGTTACAGGAAGAAGAATCTGTCTGAGAGATTTGAGTAGAAGACACAGCAGATCTCTTCCCAGAGATGATCCGGCAGCTTCTAGAGACGACAGCTCCTTATAATTGGCATCCACACGTGGGGCAAGGACTTTTGCTTTCCTGACAAGAGGAGCTAGACCAGACCTTTGCACTATTTTTTCTTTGAAATTCTTGATCATTATTTGAAAATGGTGCCTTTTTTTAGTATATGTATATGGAGACTTAGGGGCAGGGAGATGGCACAGTGGATAGAGTGCTGGGCCTGAAGTCAGAAAGATCTGAATTCAAATCCAGCTTCAGGTACTTGCTTGTTGTGTGACTCTGGGCATGTCGCTTAACCCTATTTGCACCAGTTTCTTATCTGTAAAATGAATGGGAGAAGGAAGTGGCAAATTGTCAAGAAAACCTCAAATGGACACAAATGAAATGATCAAATTGGCAATAATGTGGAAACTTGGGCTTCTTTACAACCTACTATGCTTGCCTATGTTGTTCTTGGTTGAACTGACATCTTATCTTGTTCCCAACTGAAGGGATCATTTAATCTTGGATATTCTTGAGTATATTCTAATTTGTAAAGCTTCTCTTATTTCTCTTTGTTGTTTTATATACATTACTTTTTTTGGGAGGGAGTGCTATTTCTAATGGTCTTGTGTGTGACCTATATTATTCTGTAGGAAGGGTCTCAGCCTACAAGTGTTCCATTGTTACCCTCTTCCTTGAGTTTGATCAAGAAAGTCTTTTCTTCTGAAATCTTTAGAATCATACCCCAAGAATAGAAATATTAAAAGGGTGGCAGTTAAATGTTAAATCTTCAGAATGTCATATTCAGAATGTTTTTAGTAAGATATTCTAAACTCTTCTTTATACTAATTATAATTATAATTGCATTTGTATATTTCTTTAAAATTTGCAAAGGCATTTACAAATTTTATCTAATTTAATCCTTACAACAGCCCTGTAAGATATTTATTATTGTTATCTTCATTTCATGCATGAGAAGACTGAATTTGAGAGGGTAAATAGCCTGATCAGGATCACACAGCTAGTGTCTGAGGTAGAATTTGAATTTGGGTGTTACCCCCAGTGCAGCAATCTATCAGTGGCTTTTATCCCATCTATGAAAGTGTTAATATGTACCAGTATTTCCTTCCAACTCCATATTTGGAATTGGCCAAATCTCCTCCTCCTTCCCTCCTCTTTTAGAGATTAGTTTTGAAGTCAAAGCTTTTCTCAGGAAATGATTAGATTTGGCTTTTCTGTCATAACTTTCTGGTTTCCTAAGAGCACAAAAAGTTGCTGCCACATTGAATCTAGGCTCCTCCAACTTCATGGATTTCTGAAGACCATGAATCCTTATATTTGCCACATATTCTGCTTTTATAAATAGACATTCCTATAGAGAGACAAAAGGAAGCCATGACAAGAGCAGCTAAATGCTACTGGATAGCTGTTGCTTATTATTACCTTGTTAGGGCAAACCTCTCTTTTTGCTAACTTTCTGATGATTTAATGAGTGTCTCATTTTTTTCTTAATATTGAACCTGAATTAAGACACCGGCATTAGAGCCAATTCCAATATCCTCAACCTCCTGATATATAGCTTTTTAATAGAAAATGTAATGAAGCAATTGTCTGGGCATTCCTTATAATTTGGCTCTCATTCCCAGGATTCCAGAGTGGTTTATACTCTAGGAAATAAGATAGCTATAGCAGCAGAAGACAAAAATTTCCTAGCTGTTGGCAGTTTGTAATAATTAGTTCTTAGACAACCTGGGATATTAGAACCAACAAGGATTCTGGGAGTATCCTCTGCTTGGCCTGAAGTGTCAAGATCTTTAACTCCAGTCTGGAGAGTGTGTGAAGCAAAAAGGAGTTTAACAAGAGAACTTTTCTTCTTAATGGGCCAGGAGCTCCAAGTTAAGCATTTCTCTTGGCAGCATAATCGGTGGAGCCTATAGGCCTTTTATGTTTCCAGCTCTGAATTGTGGATCCTAGTTGGATTGCTTTTGATATCTTACACAGGGATAATTCAAGAACTAGGAAGTTGGATAAGGCAATGGGTTTATTGTAGGTAATTTTAAGAAGATGTCAGTTTCTTTACAGATGGATGGATAATATAAATATTGCTGATATATTGACCATTTTTAATTGAATGAAGGAAACTTAAAAAACAAAACACTTTTTTTTGGTCTAGTGGACCTGTGATTTCATCATTGTGGTAGAACTTCCTTTGTATAAACTTCCCACCTCTGAATTCAGCTATAATTTGAAGTGTTAAAGAATTACTTATTCATATGGAAGAACAAAAGGTCGAGAATTTCAAGGGAAGTAATGACAAAAAATCAAATGAAGGTGGCCTAGCTATACCTGATCTAGAACTATATTATAAAGCAGCAGTCACCAAAACCATTTGTTATTGGCTAAGAAATAGACTAGTTGATCAGTGGAATAGGTTAGGTTCACAGGGCAAGATAGTGAATAAAAATAGCAATCTAGTGTTTGACAGACCCAAAGATCCCAACTTTTGGGATAAGAATTCATTATTTGACAAAAACTGCTGGGAAAACTGGAAATTAATATGGCAGAAACTAGGCATGGACCCACATTTAACACCACATACTAAGATAAGATCAAAATGGGTCCAAGATTTAGGCATAAAGAACGAAATCATAAATAAATTAGAGGAACATAGGATAGTTTACCTCTCAGACTTGTGGAGGAGGAAGGAATTTGTGACCAAAGGAGAACTAGAGATCATTATTGATCACAAAATAGAAAATTTTGATTACATCAAATTAAAAAGCTTTTGTACAAACAAAACTAATGCAAGCAAGATTAGAAGGGAAGTAACAAATTGGGAAAACATTTTTATAGTTAAAGGTTCTGATAAAGGCCTCATCTCCAAAATATACAGAGAATTGACTCTAATTCATAAGAAATCAAGCCATTCTCCAATTGATAAATGGTCAAATGATATGAACAGACAATTTTCAGATGATGAAATTGAAACTATTCCCACTCATATGAAAGACTGTTCCAAATCACTATTGATCAGAGAAATGCAAATTAAGACAACTCTGAGATACCACTATACACCTGTCAGATTGGCTAAGATGACAGGAACAAATAATGATGAATGTTGGAGGGGATGTGGGAAAACTAGGACACTGATGCATTGTTGGTGGAATTGTGAAAGAATCCAACCATTCTGGAGAACAATCTGGAATTATGCCCAAAAAGTTATCAAATTGTGCATACCCTTTGATCCAGCAGTGCTACTACTGGGCTTATATCCTAAGGAAATATTAAAGAAGGGAAAGGGACCTGTATGTGCCAAAATGTTTGTGGCAGCCCTTTTTGTAGTGGCTAGAAACTGGAGAATGAACAGATGCCCATCAATTGGAGAATGGTTGGGTAAATTATGGTATATGAATGTTATGGAATATTATTGTTCTGTAAGAAATGACCAATAGGATGAATACAGAGAGGCTTGGAGAGACTTACATCAATTGATGCTGAGTGAAATGAGCAGAACTAAGAGATCATTATATACTTCAACAATGATACTGTATGAGGATGTATTCTTACAATACATGGATATCTTAGAGAAGAGCTAATCCAATTCCAACTGATCAATGATGGACAGAATCAGCTACACCCAGAAAAGGAACACTGGGAAATGAGTGTAAACTGTTAACATTTTATGTTTTTCTTCCCAGGTTATTTTTACCTTGTGAATACAATCCTTCCTTTGCAACAACAACAACAACAAAATTCAGTTCTGCACATGTATATTGTCCCTAGGATATACTATAACATATTTAATATGTATGGCAATGCCTGCCATCTAGAGGAGGGGCTGGAGGGAAGGAGGGAAACAATTCAGAACAGAAGGGAGTACAAGGGATAATGTTGTAAAAAAATTGCCTATGCTATGTACTGTCAAAAAATATTATAATTATAAAATTAATTTTAAAAAATTGCTTACATGTTCATAGTTTGCACTTGGTCACAAAATAGTATAATTCAGAGGCAACTCTCAGCCTTTATTATGCATATCTCCTAGGAGGAAACACTAAGAGTCAGGAAACCTGGATTCTAATTTTTCAGGTTTTCTAATTGGTTTGCACTGTGACTTTGGGAAAAGTTGTTGTCATTTTTAATGTTTTGATAAGTTGTTTAATCTTAAAGTACCTCAGTTATACCTATTTGTAAAACAGAAACAAAACCTTCTCTAGGCTTTTCAGATCGAATTTGGAATATTGTGAAGCTAGTATTGCAAGATATCACTGTAATTTCTAGAGCCTCTTAACTGACTGCTACCAAATGCTTCATAAAGTCATTTATCCTCTCAACACACAGCTGCACCATCCTATATTTAATGTAGCTGGATACATGAGGATATGCATGAGAGTGCATAAATTTCCTCAGTCATGTACAGTAAATTAGCATATATTTAGGTCCCTAAACGAAATCAGACAGCAGGCCTAAATGAAATGAAGACTCAACTCCTTCTTTATAATACAGGTGTGCTTTGCTTTGAGAAAACTGTTGAACTGTAAAAAATAGGCAATCCTACTACACACTGATCAACATATATGTATTAAAATTGCAGAAATTATTTTCTTTAAGTTGCTTTTTATAGTATTCCTATGTTCTTCCCTTCCCCCATTCAATTCATTTTAGCATGCATTTTTCAAGTTCATGTTGTTTCAATAGAAGCCTAGATATACACAATCCCTGTCCTTGAGAAGCTTAACATTTACAACTGAGGATGAGACATTCATTAGACCAATCTACAATGAAAGTCAGGAATCTCTGAAATGATAATGAGATTTGATGAAAAAAAAAAAAAAGGTTCAACTTAATAAACATTTGTTTCACCTAGAATTTCAGGAATTCTGCTGTGTAAACTGCTGACATGTTTTTTCTAGGTCTGAACAATTTATGGTTCACAAAATTATATAATTTTGTATTTTTTGTATAATAACCACAAACTTTATTTGCTGAAGGAATGGATTCATGTTTCCATAGGATTGTGAGATTAAGGAGACCATAGGAAGATGGGGGTGGTGGTGAAGGGTGAGTGGAGGGTTCTTTGTTAGAAGTAAGTAAGCAGGTAGCTTTTGTGAAGGTGGCTAAGGTCACTGCTTATCTCAAGAAGTATTTTGTAGGCCCAAAGCATTTTTTAACCTTTCTGCAAGATTGCTTCTTCCCTCTCTATGTATGTGGGTTGTATTATGAACGGCATGGCCATGAGTGAATTATTCTGTCTTCCCTTGTGAGTTAAGATGAATGCCAGAAGCAATCAGCCATCACAGATTCTGTATTTACAGTGTGTTTGTCCTTCACTGACTACTCAAAAGTGTAGGTCCTTTGGATGACAGGAATGGTAAAACTGGTTAGAGTATTGTAAATAACCAATTTTCTCAGCATCCCTCTGAATGTGTATTTTTATGTAAGCAAGTATGCAGGTGTATTCACATGTGTGTAGATGTCTTACCTCTACAACTTAGTGTTATGGAGCTTTGGCAAAACTGCAAAACAATGGTTGACCTAGGAAATATGTTTGTGCTATTATATTAGGAAATATAATTGTGCTATTCAGACCTGTTCAGGTTGTCTGATGGTTTCTTTTGCAGAATAGGATTCCCCAACTGCGTTTCTCACCTCTCTCCATTTTCCCCGGACCGTCCCTAAGACATTGGAATGGATATTTTTTTTCATCTCTGCTGTATGAAAATTAGAAATAGGTGCATGAATTTGGAATTGATAGTAGCCCTTATTATTGAATGATATCATTTTATGATAGGGAAAGGATTTGGAGCAAGAACACTTGAATTTCAGTCTTAGCTCTAGCACTGTGTACTAGATAGCAAACCATTTTATATTTTGTCTCTGATCCTTAATTTTCTTTTCTTAAAAAAATTGGATATGAGTATGATAATGCTTGTACTACCTACCTACTCATATTACCTAACTCTGAGTTGCTTATTGAGGTAAATACAAGTATGAAGAACTACAATAAAGTGGTCTGCTATTGTGAAGAGCTGCTTATGTTCCCAAATGATACAGAGCCTCATTTGCATAGTTCTCTCCCTTTGATACCTCTTCTGGTCCTGGGGCACTGTTCAAGCCAGCAGTTAAGTTCAGCAAATCTTTATTAAATGCTGGCCATGTGTGAAGTACTATTCTAGCTGTTTGGAAGATACAATGTGTAGATAAGTTCATGGTTTTTCTATTGTAACTCTATATCATTTATTTATTTATTTATGAGGCAATTTGGGGTTAAGTGAGTTGCCCAGAGTCACATGGCTAGAAAGTATTAAGTGTCTGAAGATAGATTTCAACTCGGGTCCTCTTGACTTCAGGGTTGGGGCTCCATCCACTGTGCCTTCCAATTGCCTCTAAGACTTGTATTTTTAAAGACATGATTGAATTCTTCAGAACTAGGATACTGGAGAGAATTATGAGGAAACATAACTCATTTTCTCAAATGAATACTACTAAAGAGAAGGTAGATCCCAAAGTCTGTAACCATATTAGTGATTATTGATGTTCTATAAGAAACACACAACCTTGAAGAAATAATTCAGATATTTACATGAATCAATCAGGCCTTTAAAACTGGAAAAAACTAAAGAGAGTTTTTTGTTAAACCTTGTCTATTGACGGATGTGGGAAAAGAGAGGGGAAGTGATTTGTGTAAGATCAAACAGTCAGAATTTATGACATGGTCTTGAATAAGACTCACATTATTTGGTTCACAGTCTGAAATAGAAAGAAAATGATTAGCTGAGTTCTAAAGATTAGGGATGTGAATAATAGCAATAAAATCTTGGGGGGATAATTTGAAGATTAAGTAATAATTAAGGTAGTGGAGAAAGTAAGCATAATACAAACTGTTTAAAGAACTGAATGCAGGTGTATTAGTCTCCTCCAAGATATTCTTGAGCCATCTGAGCTATCCATTAAAGTCTTAAATTTTAATTTTTCCTTCCCATGTTTGATTTTGACCTATGGGAAAAATCTAGTTAATCCATTTGAATCTTCTTTTTCTTCTGAAATTTTCTTAGTCCCAGTTTCCTGCCTTATAATATTAGCACACGAGGGAAAAGACGAGGGAAGAGTTCTAAGATACTAGTTCTGTTTCTGAAATAGATATTTAACAGGAGTAATTGGTGCATTTTATTTACAATCACATAACTCACCTTAACCTGTCCATTCCAAATATCATTTGATTTTTCCAATGAAGATGAATTGGTAAAGAATATTACCATTTTCCAAATAGTTCGTTTTCCTTGGATAGATCATGCTTTGTTTTTGTTTTTTGTTTTTTGTTTTTTGTTTTTTTTTTTTTCCTCAGTTTTTTTTTCAACTTAACTTTTGTACATTTAATTGCAATATTTTAGGTTCAACCAAATTTTTCAAATAAATCAACTTTCATGGATCCTATAATTCTGAAACTAGAAAGGACACTATAAGATTATAAGAGTTCACCTTATCTTTCTCTCTCAAGACAATATCTATATGATATGAAACAATATGAATATATGAAAAGGTATCCTATTTCTCTTCACTTCTTGTTGTCTTTTTTTTCTTCTCTTTACTGCTGAAAGATTCTCTTTACTAGGAGTATATCCAATAAACACGTTCTGCTTCTTCTCTTCCTCAGTTTATTCAAATGATTAAGCAAAGCCAACATTTCTTGAAGTATTTTGGCCATGGCATTCTTTTTGATATTGTAATATATTGTTGGAAGTCATAAACATATAATATTGATATTGTCAATTTGCTTTTCTGTTCTTTTAATTTAAAAAAGCACATAATTTTATCAATTCTATAAGGTTTTTTAAATTTTATTTTACTGTGTTTTGCTTTCAATTTTTATCTCTTCCTTGATCTTCAGAATGTCTAATTTTGCATGTACTTAAAAAATTTTAATTGCTTTTCTTTTCTCTGTTTTTAAAGTTATCTATTGGTTTCTTTTCCTTTTTTCCCCTTTTATTGATGATTATATTTAGAAATATCAATTTTCTGCCAAAGCCTCACTTGACTGTCAAAAATTTTGGTATTTTATCTCATCTTTGTCATTTCAAAAAATGAAATTATCTACTGTTAATCTTCAACCTACCAATTCTTTACAAGTACATTATTTAGTCTTGATTTAAATTGGAATCCTTTTTTCAATGATTTTGTTATAATTTTTATCATATTGAATCCATGAGGAATGTTGATATTTCTCCTGATGGTCAATTTTTGAGGCACTATGAATAGCAGAGGATATATACATTCCCCTATGTTACTATTTAGTACCAACTTATTATATCTATCTTTTAAGACTTTCTATTTAAGTTCTTAATTTTTATAATTTTATATTTGATTTGTCTAGACCTTATAGGGGCAAATTGAGATCCTTTAATATTATAGTTTTATTTTTTTCCTCCCTGCAATTCTTTTAAATTTACTTCCAAGTACTTAGATGTTATGTTGTTTGCTGCATGCATATTAAATCTTTTTATTTTCATTTTCATTCATATTTAATAGTATTCTATTTTTCCAAATACATGCAAAGATATACTCCTCTTTACAAAAGCTTGTGTTCCAAGTTTTTCTCCCTTTTCCCCACTCTTCTCCACTACATAGCAAATAATTCAATATCTGTTAAATATGTGCAATTCTTCTATACATACTTCCACATTTATCATGCTGCATAAGAAAAATCAAATCAAAAAAGAAAAAAAAATAAGAAAGAAAGAAAGAAAAACCAAGCAAATAACAACAAAAAAGATGAGAATACTGTTTTGTAATCTCTTTTTGGATGCAGATGAATATCTCCATCACAAATCCATTGGAACAACCCTGAATCACTTCATTGTTAAAAAGAACCAAGGTCACCACAATTGATCATCGTATAATTTACTTGTTTCTGTGTACAATGGCTGAATAAGTATATATATATATATGTATATATATGTATGTATATATATGTATATATATGCATATATATATTGTGTGTGTATAACATGTATAGTACATGAATGTTATGGAATATTGCTGTTCTATAAGAAACAATTAGCACATTATCAGAAAGGCCTGAAGAAACTTAGAAGAACTGATGCTAAGTGAAGTGAGTAAAATGAAGAGAAATAGGAAATTTTAGAAGAAAGATTCGTTTTGGGGATTGTGGGAGAAGGTAATGTAATGAGATCTATGATGGGCATCTATCCCTGCTCATTGTGTGAGATTGCTCTATTTTTTTTTCCAAAACAAAAATGAGTTGTCACTGGCCTTAAGTACAGAGTGGAAGCTACAAGTATAGGTGCCCAGGTTGTGATTATATTATCAACACCCTGAAGGATCCACACTTGTCCCAAAAGGGGATACTGTACAGAGAAGGGACATGTTGGTCAATAAGGGTAAGTTGCTATTGTGTTGAAGACAAGTCCCATGAGAGCAATTTTTGAGAAGGTGGGGTTTTGACCTATCTTTCCTCTTTCTAATTAGGTGAGTTTATTCTCTTTGGGATCTGACTTTGGAGATAACTCTTCTAGAGAAGCCCCAGATAACAGTTTATATTGATTTCAGCTCAGTTCCTATTATAATCAATTAGTCCATTTCTATGGGACAGCCAGACCTGAACTGTCCCATGTTACTGGACTTGGAGTTGGGTCTTTTGAAGTTCAAAAGTAGCCTCAGATACTTACTGTGTGACTCTAGGCAAGTCACTTAATTCTATTTCCCTCATTTTCTCATCTGTAAAATGAGCTGGAAAAGGTAATGGCAAATCACTCCAAGATCTTTGCCAAGAAAAACCCATATGGGATCATGAAAAGTCAGCCATGACTGAAATGACTAAACAACAAAAAACACTTTTCTCTTGTAAACACCTAGTGTTCTGGAATTCAGGCCTTAAACTTGGCAGGTGCACCATCCAAGATGACATTTGCTTCAAGTTCATCTTCCAGGGTGTCCACATATTCCAGTTACATTGATCATGGTCCATTTTTCTTATAGAACTTAATTCCCTTTTTAATTTTTATGCTCTCCTTTTGGGATGGAGGAACTTGAGGTTGTTTATATTTGGTTATTCTGTTTAATGTACCACTTTGTTAATTGCTGTTAGGTACCTCTAAGAAGATGTTGCTGCTGGTGTTTGGAAGAAGTTTCTATTCTTTTAACTATGACGTTCAACAGCTACCTGTCTATAATATTTTAAATACAGCCTTACTGAAAATTAATAAGGAAAAACCATTTTCATCATCCATTTAGTGACTACAGATCTCAAAGTTCTTCAGAGTTCTTTAAGAATTTAAATAAATACTCATTTCATTGGTGAGTGCCTAGATAGCTACCCAGAATAAAATATTACCAAATTGGATCATACCATGGGCATATATTAAAAAGAGGTAGGGGAAAGCTTTGTTAGACAGTAGCAAAGGAAAACGGCATAGTAGATTGAGTGCTGGACTTCAGGTTGACAAGTTCTGGCTTCAAATCTTAACTTCTAGGATGTGTGATCATTTGGCCTTTTAGATAGTTAGGCAACTCACAACAACACAGTTCAATAACAACAAAACCACTAGAGAGTGCTTGTGGTCAGTGGAGAGAATTCTCACACCATAAAAAAGTTTTCATGATATGTTACAAAACCAGTGCTTGTGGTCAGTGGAGAGAGTTCTCACACCATAAAAATTTTTCATGATATGTTACAAAACCTAAGAGACTTTTTTTTTCCTTTATGTCTATTTTCCCACATTTTTAATTCTTTAACTTGGGTAGCATATTGGACCTGGTGTGAGTTCAAATGTGGCTTCAGACACTTACTGGCTGTGTAACCCTTGGCAAGCCACTTAACTTTGTTCCTGCCCCAGTTTCAAAAAAGATTTCTGACTTGTGAGAACAGAGGGAGCTGAGGTAGGAAGGATGTAAGGCTATGTCTAGTAACACCATGTGAGTGGAAGAACTGGAGATCATTAACAATAGGATGAAAGCTGCCTACTGGCAACAGCAATCTTCTCTCTCCCCCTTTTTTCTCTGTCTCAGTTTTTCTCTTAGGTTTATGTGGTCAATGAAAGCTATTGGTCTGTTATTTCACACCCCATTAGGTGATTGCCTTTTCTTTCTGCACCCAGAAGCAGAATTTTTTTTTTTTATTTTTCTTTCTGAGGGTAATGTTAGTGAGTGATATGTTCTGTAAAACACACCCTTTTCGTTGCTAGTTGGGAAAAATACCTCAGAGGTGGAGAGAAATTACCTATACCCTCTGGCAATCAGTTACTTCTTAGTGACATTTTCTAACTGGCTGCTGATCCTGAGTTGTGTTAATAGTGGGAACCAGGGCTTTTAGCTGTCATCTCAGATCTGGTAATTTGGTATAAGTAGCAGAAGGAGACATATATTTAGAGTCAAAAGGTCTGGATTAGAATCTCCTTTCTGCTGTTTACTATGTGAAGTTAGATAAATCATTTTACTTCACTTCATTTGTAAATGTTCCTCATTTGTAAAATAGAAATAATGATATTTATACTGCTTGCTACTATCTAGACTATCTAGTCTTAAGAGTCAAATTTGACAATGAATGAAGAGTATCTTAATTGCAAAATTGTGAAATTTTCATGGTGTGAAAGTTGTAAATTTAAAAAAAAATCTTAATTGTAAAATTGTAAAATAGCTGAATATATCAGCTCCCTCTCTGTAATTTAGATATAATTTGAATCTATATTTTCCTGCCTCTCAAAATCCAAAATTCTATTCATACCACTACATGCCTCTTACAGAGTGCTATATAAATCTCAATTATTCCTCCTTTTTTGATCCTAAGGTCTTACGGTACTCAGAGGTCAAGTCCGTTCCATACCTGAGATATTAAGGTGACAGTTGTAAGGGGAATGAGAAAAAAGAAGAAAGGTTAATAACAAATGTGGAATGAAAAAGGACAGTCTCTGGTTCTGTTAGCCACTCCGTTGGCATAATTCTCCATTCAAGTCTCTTCCTGCATCAGGGACCTACCCTGGGCTCATGCTGATGAATTGATTGATACATGACTTCATTAGGAAGCAGTAAGTAAAAGGACTCTTCTATTATTAAGGCTGCCAGCCTTCTAGAGTCCTCTGGGTTTACAAAAATAAAGTTGTCTCATTTGCTGTATATACCAGATCCCCTAAAAGAGGATTTAAGGGGAAGTGGGAATATCAGAAACAGATGGAGGACCCCTTGATTAGCATATAGTGCCATTTCCATGGCTCAGAAGCCTCTATAGAGGAGCCACATATAGAAATACACATACATAAACTCTTAGTTTAGAAAACAGAGGTACGCAGATCAGATACTAAAAATGGAAACAAGAGAGCTAAAACTAGTGGGATTGGTTGGAGGGGGGTTGTTGAAGATGGGGTAGATTGGGATGGATAAAAAAGAAAATCCACTACAAAAATTTAGACTTAAGAGGAACAGCTGCAAAATTATGTTCTCCCAGGCTCTTTTTTTAGAGTTGAGGTTTGACTCTGACTGATTTTACATATGCAACTGCAGAATGGGTGGTTCTAACAGATCTAGCTTGTCTTTTTTTACTCACAGAAGGGCAATTGAAAGAACACTATACTGCCAGAAAACTGACTTAAAAATCTTAGCAAGAGAGAGGTGAACTCTCCCCCTACTTGTCTCTCCCTCCCTCTCCCTTCTTCTTTTCTTCTATTCCCTTTTCCACCTTTTTCTTCTTCCTCCTCTTCTTCCTCTTCTTCCTCTTCCTCTTCTTTTTTCTCTTTCCTTCTTTCTTCTTCCTCCTTCTTCTTTTTCTCCTTCTCCTTTTTCTGCTCCTCTTTCTTCTTCTTCTTTTTCTCCTTCTCCTTTTTCTGCTCCTCTTTCTTCTTCTTCTTCTTCTTCTTCTTCTTCTTCTTCTTCTTCTTCTTCTTCTTCTTCTTCTTCTTCTTCTTCTTCTTCTTCTTCTTCTTCTTCTTCTTCTTCTTCTTCTTCTTCTTCTTCTTCTTCTTCTTCTTCTTCTTCTTCTTCTTCTTCTTCTTTCCCTCTCCCTTATTTCCTTCTTCCCTCTTTTTTCTCTTTCTGTCTCTTTCTCTCTCTTCCTCTCTCATTTTTAAAGTAGTTTTAAGTTGAACACCAAGAGAGATGAGTGCCTCAGGGTGGGAAATTCAAGTTTCCAGGGGTTCTTTTGTCTCAGAGAGAAGCAGAGGAGTCATTTGTATGCAAAGAGAGAAAAAATTTAAGAAGAGAACAGAATGAAAAATAGGTTCGGGGATGACTTACCCCAAAGGAGAACTATTAGAAAGAGAAGGAGCATTGTATCTATAAGTCTGGGAGTGCTGGAGGCTCATTCTTCCTCCTGTGTCTATCAGTATGCTAGTTTTATAGTCTGTGTTGATAATGAACAGAAAGAGAATTGTTCTGATTAGTGCACCCTGGTTTTGTTCCAAAACCCACACATTCTTAATGTAGTTTGCCCTCTATCACCCAAACTCAGCATCAAGGGAAAGGCAGGCCATGCATGAGTCACAGTCCAAAGTAAATATCTTTCGGAGAGGGAAATAATCTTGCCTTAGTTTCCTTCTCCCTCTCCATCCTCAATTTTTTAATTACATGTGGTAGGATTCTAGTTTCCACACACCTTTTGAGAATTATTATAGAAACTGAAATGAGATTTTTTTGGTTCACCTCACCTCTGGTATCTGAGGCTTCTTGGTATGGATAAAAAGAACTCTCTCTTCTCTTCCATTTAGTAAGCCAAATAAAAGTATATTTGTTTCAACCACTTCGTTATTTAGATTTCAAATATAAAAGCTCACAATTTTAGATTCTTCTCCTTGATGGAACCAGGACCTCAGTTCAATTGAACAAGAATTTCATAAGTGCCTACTATGTCCCAGATATTATACTAGGTGCTGGGAATATAATCACAAATAAGGACAAAGGGGTCTTTTTCCCATAGAGAGCTTATATTGCTTTGGAAAGATGCCACACTTGTCCAAAGAAGAAAATTAAAAGTAGCATAAAGTAGTTTTAAGAGTGAGAAAATACTTGTCAAGGAGTTCCAGTGATGTCAAAAGGTCAAGAAAGGTGTCCTGGGGGCAGCTAGGTAGTACAGTAGATAGAACACTATAGTATAGTATAGTACAGTATATAGAACACTGGCCCCTTAAGTAAGGAGGACTTGAGTTCAAATATGGCCTTAGACACTTAACACTTCCTAGCTGTGTGACACTAGGCAAGTCACTTAACCTCAATTGTCTCAGAAAAAAAAAAAAAAAAAAAAAAAAAAGGTGGTATCTGAGAGGGGCTTTGAGGGAAGAAGCTGAGAATTTTAGGAGTTGCTGAGGAAGAATTATGCCAAAGAGGAAAAGTAATTTGTCCAAGGAGCAAAGTTGGCCCCCTGACTCCAAATACAGCTTTCTTTATATGCTAGCCAGACATCTTTACCAGAGTACAACTATGAATATTAAGATATAGACAGCTAGCTATGTGGTAAGTGGAGAGAGTCTCTACCTGGAGGTAGAAAGTCCTAAATTCAGATCTACTGCTGATTAGCTTAGTGCATGGTCTTGGGCACTTATATTATGCCTCAGTTTTCTCTTCTGTAAAATGGAGATTACTAATCCCCCTTCCTTGCAGTGTTGTTGCAAGATTAAAACTATATAATATTTTAAATCAGCATGTAAAATTTAAACTTTTGTCACAAATTGTTGTCGTTTTTAGTGAGTGAATCTATATCATCTTCACATGCTAGAATTTAATTGGTATAAAAGACTGCATAAATAATTTGCATTAAGTTCCTTGGTTCCCCTTGCCATTATTTCTGGAAGAAAGTAATTTGTTTCATATTACTACTCAATATAAGTGTCTGCTAACTGCCTACACAGAATGCTTAGATACCACCTATTAGGTAGAACTTATAGATCATATTTATGCATCATTTTTGAATTTTTCTATTGCCCTGAGATAGTAATTCTCATCTTTGACTTTTGGAGACTTGGAAGTCTTGCAATGATGTCAAATGATCTATAATTCTCAAAATTAATTTTAATATATTTTCATTTAAATCTGTATATATGTATATACTTAAAAAAAGAAAATCCAGCATGCCAGTTCTGAAAATGAGATGAATTATATGGTAACAAATCACAATAGGTTATCTTCCCAAAGGATCACTATTCATTGATTTAAGTAGTAAGTTCCCTTACTTTTAAAATATAATTTGTATTTACTAAAAGGTGATTGGTTCCATATTATCCAGAAAAGAAATGTATTGTAAATATGTATACCACACTCTGTTTTTTTTTTTTTCTTTTTTCAGTGGCAAAAGAGAGGTTGGTATGTGATCAACCAAAAGACTAGAAATTTTCACACTTCCTAGAAAATAGAAAAGGTTCAGTCTTATTATAGTGTTATGCTTTTTTGGGATACCCTTTTCCAGATCACGTTCAAACACATAAGATGGCAAGGAACTGTTTGTCTCTTGTAAAACTCAAGCATTTGTTGCCTTTGTATTTCATTCTCATTTCTTTCTCCTTCTCTATGTCATATTATGTCCTCATGTTTCCATGCCAGGCTGTCTTGATCCCTTGAAACTATGACCAATACTACTTCATGCCATTTATATAGTACTCTGAAGAGTTGACAAAGTGCTTTCAATGAATTGTCCCATTAAAACCTTATAAGAACTTTTTATAAGTGGCATAATATATTATTCCTATTTTGCAGATAGGGAAAATGAAAATCAGAAGTTAAATGACTTGGTCATGGTTATACAACTAATAAATATCAGAGGTAGAATTTGAATTCAGATCTCTGGGGCTCAAATTCCAGTGTTCTTTTTTAATCCGCTTGTTCTTTTATTTAAATAGGATGTCTGACAAAGTCAGATAGTTAAGCCAATTAAATCCCAGAATATGTGATAAGGGACATCCTTCATAGTTTCCTTTAAGAAAAAAAAAAGTTTTATTGATATGTTTTTCTTAATATCACCATATTTCCCCAGTATCTCTTTCCCTTCCTCTCTTAGAGAGGTAAACTATATAAAAATAATGCTTTAAAGGAAAAAGAAGATGAAAAACATTAGCATATATAATCGATACATCAAAGAAATAAGAAAATATCTTCAATGTGCAACTTGTGGACCTTTGCAAATGGGTGTGGTGGGAGCCACATTTGTTTTTTATTATATTCAGTATTAATTTTTTGAGTGTATTCTTTCCAGGTACATTATTGTAGTCACTGTATATTTCGTTTTCCTGGCTCTGCTTAATTCACCTGCATCAGTGCATCTAGATCTTTATTCGTTTTTCAGTATTTATCACATGCATAATTTTTTGCAATCTTCCATAATATTCATATACCAAAATTTATTTAAGTATTTCTAATTCTAATCCTAATTCTAATTCTAATCATTTACCTTGTTTTCAACTCTTTGCTATCACCTGAAGTGCTGCTATAAAGATTTTGGTGTATATGGAAACTTTTTTTTTTTTTTTAAACCAATGGTCTCCATTGAGTTTCCACTAGTTATTTGATATTTGGAGTTGGATAGAGAATAAAAATTCATGGAACACTCTTGATTTCTCAAATTATGCTGCTGTGTAAGTGCTGTTAATAGAAGTTTACTTGGAAGCTGATCTTTTAATACCCCTGGACAAGCATCATGAACTGAATATGCCTGTAGAGGTCATAGCTTCAGTCTTAGCACTGGCAGCTTGCATAGCCTAGAGCCTATAAAAGTGGAAATAGAGTACACTGCTTTGGCATGGTGAGATTCTTTGGGGCTTTTTGGTCAGAAGAATCTGCTTTCAACTCTGGTCTCTTGCATGCTGGAAAATCTGGTGTGCTTTTCAAGGAGCATCACTCTCCTCAAATGTTGTTTTTTTGGCTTACTGCTTTGGGGAAGGGGGAAGGAAGCTTCCCAGGGAAATGTTTACAACTTCAAGCTGACTTCCTGTTGAGTGAGGACATTGCAGCATTTATTTCAAGGACATCCCTTTTCAATTAAAATCCCTGGGTGGGATTAAATAAACAGGCTGTTTACCTCCAAGGTGGGTTTTCCCTCTTTAGAACTATTGAAAGGATGTAACTAAGGGGAGTACTTTTTTGCTCCCATTAGGTTAATATGAAAGAAAAAGAGCTTCCATTAAATTCATGTAAAGCCATTTGCCTATGTTAATGTAGAAACAGAGTGTTTCTAAATATTGGTTCTAGGGAAATGGGCTTGGAACACTGTGATTTGTGCTTTGTGTTTGTAAACCTGCTGGCACATTAGTTTGTATAATACACTTACATCAAAAAAAGCTTTTTATCCATCCCATCATTATAACTCTTTGGTTAATTTGACACTGAAGGTACCTGTGATAGTGGAGTAGAGGTATTCTAGAGTATTATTACTAAGGGCTTCTCACTTACCCAAAGTTTAAGGGTCTAAAAATAGCTTACCTTCAAAAAGAATAATAAACTGTATTGTATTCCAGAGGTCTTAGACTAGTATAATAGTTTGGAAGGATGGTGGTGAGACTAGGAAAATTAGATGAAGGGCAATGATGGTATTGTGGATATTGTGTTATTGCACTATTTTTCCAAATAGCATACCGCTGACAATATTTTGATTATATTTGAACACTTAAAGGTTTTTATTAATAAATAAATAATAATTGTGATATTTTATAACCAACTATTCTGTGATCAGTAGTTGATACATAAACTTTGTGCATCTATACTTGAGAGAAATAACTACTAATAATGCTTTTAAGTCTTTCACCAAGAAAAAATATTAGAGCTCTAATGGATTGTCAGTGGTAGTCTCTGCCTTTTGGAGACATTTCCAGAAGTATAGCTCCTGCTTTCATCCATATCATAGGCAAGACCTTATTATTGAATTAGAATTGAATAAGAATTGTAATTCAGTGGGCAAAAAATAGATTAAAACATTTAACACCAAAGTAGATTTGTATGTTTGTTTGTATATACATACATCCACACATATATGCATGTATGTATGTTATATACATAAATGTTGTACACATAGACAACTAGGTGGTATAGTGGATAGAGCATTGATGCTGAAGTCAGGAGAACCTGAGTTCAAATCTGGCCTCAGACATTTATTAGCTTTGTGACTCTAGGCAGGTCATTTAATCCAGTTTGTCTTAGTTTTATGAAGATCATCTGGAAAATGAGATTGAAGAGGAGATGGCAAATTATTCTATTATATGCCAAGAAAACATTAAGGATGGGATCATGAAGAAATGGACACAACTTAAAAATGACTGAACAACAATTGTATACACATATATATTGTTTCCCAAAAATTTTAGTGCAATTTACACCATTAAAACTTAGAAATATAGTATAAATTTTGGGTCCTTCTGTATATACATATACATTTAGGTGTACATATATACCTACATATATATGTACACACATACACACACAGAGTCTACACGTATTAGTTCATTACTGAATTCTTCCTAACAATGCAAATAAGTCTTACTTATCTGGGGCATATCAAGGGTAAATGATTACATGCCATGTGAGCTAATATATATCACAAGTAGGATAGGACATTACTATGAGAATCTTTTGTGTTTCAATTTCTAATTTCTGCATGATTATGCCCTTTCACTACATCGAGATGTAATGGGGTTACTTTCAATCTTTACCACAAGGGTGACTGAGTCTGGTGAATTGTGTGAGCTCAGGAGTTCTAAGCTACAATAGGGTTAAGCCAGTCAGATAGATCTCTATGCTAAGTCTGGCACCAATATGATTTTCTCCTTTGGGAGAAGGCCTACTAGACTGTCTAATAAGAGTGAAACTCTCCAAATAAGGTTGGAAATGAAGCAGGTCCAAGTTCCTCTACCAGTCAGTAGTAGGACTGAGCCTGTGAATGGCTGGGCAAAATAGGAAGAACTAGTCTTCTCTCCTCTTACCCCCAAACCCAAACACAATTATACAAATCAGTATTATAAGCTTATCTTTTCAACATTATAGAATGGAAATTTCCAAAGGAACCTGACTCAATTTATTGAAGACAGTTTATTCAACATTAAAAAGGTAAAACTAGTTGGCAAGCAGACTTCCTTACTGCTACCTTCTTTGAATCTTGCATCTTTCTTACTCAAAATTATGAATAACTGTGGTTGAGGAACCCTTGATTTTTCCATTTGGTGCTGAGATATACTTTCATTATGCTGTGAATTTTTTTCGTGCAATGTACATTCTAGAATTCTGACATGCAATTCTCTCTGCAAACTGGAAGGAGGAGTATGTTTGTGTGTGCCTTTCTCTGTTTGTATATGTGGTCTAAGAGAAGGGGAAAAGAAAGAGAATGGAATGAGAAGTTTGCTATTTGAATTTTAGAAATTCTCACCAATATGAAAGAGGATCTCCTTTAAAGCCGGATTATAATACTTGAAAAAGTTGATGAGATCACTTAGAACAAATTAGGTATAGTGGGAATGATATATCTCCAGCAAGGCTTCTCTCTTTCTTTGAGATGAATTTTGAATTTATTATTTTAGAGGAGGTATCAGCCTGTCAGTAACTAGATTTTTAAAGAGTTGCCTGGGGCATTGAAAGAGAAATACATTGTCCATGGCTACTTAATTAATATATGTCAGAGGCAGGTCTTGAACCTAGATCTCCAAGGGACAGCCCTCCCTCCACTTTACTATGTTTCCTCTAGCTCTAATTTTTTAAAGAAACCTAGTGTTCCTAAACTCATACTTACAGAGAATTCATGTATGGCATTGAAAAACCTAATATTAAGATGAGCTTGATTTTTTAGGGAATAGTAACTAAATTTGACAGTTAGCTAATACAGTGGATAGGTTGGTGGGCCTCAAGAAAACCTGGATTCAAATACTCAAATACTTACTTGCTATGTGATCCTGGATAGATTATTTAATCTCAACTTGCCACAGTTTCCTCAATTATAAAATTAGGATAATAACAGCCTCTACTTTGGAAGATTGTTATGAGGATCAAAGTAGATAATGTAATACCTTTCATGAGATAGATGCTATGTAAATGCTTGTTCCTTTCCTTTCTCTAAGGGAGATTCAAGTTTGACAAACATTTATTAAGTGTCTGTTGTGTTCAAAACACATTTATTAGTAGGCAAAAAGATGAAAAGCAGAATAATCATTTTGAAATATGCCACAGTATTGAGTTGAGATCATTCTGGATTTCAGAGACCTATATGTAAGGGATTGAGGCTACAATTCTTAAGACTTGATATAGAATGCCAACTTTTTTTTTCTGTAAGTTTTCTTTTCATCCTAGACATTTTCAAATAATTTCTCCCCCAACTCTTTATCTATGGTCTGTTTCTGCCCCTTCACTATTGGCTTATGATTATGTGTGTATACATTTCTTTATGGCCAAAGACCATTTTGTTCAGAGCAGGAATAATATGATTTTAGAATAAATTAGCATCAGTGTATTCTATATAGTTGCAGTTGTCTTAAATTCAGGTGTTATCTTTCTTTCATTGTATGTGTCTAGAACATGAGTTCTTAACTTAGTGTCCATGGAAACCCAAAGAGTCTGTGGATAGATTTCAAGGAGTCTGTGAACTTAGATGGGAAAAATGACATCTTTATTTTCACTAACCTTTTAACTGAAATGTTGCATTTCCTTCAATTATGAATTTTTAAAAGCATTATTCTGAAAAAGGGATCCACAGGAAAGGTCTATGAAAAAACAAAATTAAGAACCTCTGGCCTTGAGGATCGGAATCAGGTTAAAGTAATTTGTTTTATATTTAACAAAGCATCATAAGTAATTTCACAAAAACTTTTGATTGTGTTGAAAACCATATTGTTGGCTATCTGTCATATAATGCAGAGGTTTTTTTTTTAAATGCTTTTAAAGTTTTAGCAATGGATCATTATTTATTTGGCTAATGCTCATATTGTTTTTGCTATATTAAAACCAGTTAAATATAAGCAATAAAAATAATAGTATAATAATGGGTAGAGATAGCATAGCTGCCCAGGATCAAGAATCTGAGTGAAGTCCTACCTTTTGACATATACTAGTTTTGTGACTATGTACAAGATTTTTGTCCTTATGTTTATTTTACCTCTATACACTCTAGATAACTTTCTGATTGTAATTTATAGATTAGATACTGATTTGCATCTGTGAGGAAGTTTCTGTAATGGGAGTTCCCTACATCAGTAAAATCACAGGGTCAGATCAATAATGACAATAATAATCATAATGAATAATGTGTTAGATAGACAACAAAGGAGACTTGTTGAACCAAGGGCTGTTAGTTTCCATAGCAAGCCTTCAAATACAAGACCTTGAACAAAAGAAGTACCACCAATTTCACCCCTTTTCAAATCTAAACTCCATTAAATTAAGAGTTTCAGTAGAATTTCTGACCCAGTACTCCATTCCCCCCCCACAATTTATGAAGGAAGGGAGGAAGGGAGGGGAAACAAGGGGGTACTTTGAGTTTATCTAAAAGGCAGGGAATAACGATACATTTCTTCTTTTCAACCCTTAGAATCCTTCTGTTCATCACTTGACTTTACATGTTTCTCAGAGAGATAACAAAAGCAAAGTGAATGGGAGAAACAATTTTAAAACAAAAGGATGCTTCGAAGGGGAAAATGTCTATGTCCCTGCCTACCTGCCATGGAAGAGCCCCTAGTTTTTGTGCCAGAAAAGATGCTATAAATCTTTATTCTATCCCAGTGGCCTTCAAAGTCTGCCTTCAGCTTGTCTGCGAGGGAGGCTAGGTATAATCCCCTAAGCTTTCTTGCCTGACCAACCCCAAACCAGGCTATCAGGTGCTGGACTTGACAGTGGCTTGGTGCCTGCTTGACCCTGCTTATTCTCCTTTAGGGGATTGTAGTGACAGTCATGGAGTTGCCAGACTCAAGCCAGGAGGGAAAGATTAATCATTTTCATTTCCTATGTTTCCTATGCTTGATTCAATGTGCCTGCAGGTTTGTGGCTCAGATATGTAAGAGATGTGTATATGTGTGTTTGTGTTTGTGTGTGTGTATGCACTAACATGCTTCTGTTTTAATTATAATTCTGCATCCCTGTTGATTGCACCTGGGAGCCGCAAGCGCATGGGCTTAGAAAGGCATATTGGTTCATGATAGCTTCTGGCTTCTTGGTATCTCTGTCTTACACTCTTTTCTCCTCCAATGCTATTATCCTGAGAGGGGTTTTGGCAACCTCTGCTATTACTCTGTTCTCTGGCTGATTAGAGGAAATTCCCAGTTGCTTTCCCCTCCCCTCCCTCAGCCTCCCACCTCTTCGTCTGCTACTTCCTGGGAGTAGAGTTTGTCAGAGACAGGATGTGTACCCAGGATTAACTCCAGTGAGCTGCAGTATAGAGGGTACAAGGAGGGAGTTATATATAAGATAAACAGGACAAGGACGAGCCCTAGGAAAGGAAGAACGACAGAAAGGCAGCTCTTCCTTTAATAATGGGCATTTTAGCCTGGTTTCTATGACCCTGTTTTTGTTAATTTTTAAATGACTGTATTTTGGTATAATTAGCTTCCTTTGTTCACTTCTTGTACTTTATTTTATACATTTAAAAATATTCTTCTGAGAAAGGATCCATAGGCTTTACCACCCTATTAAAGGAGTCCATGATGCCAAAACAAAACAAAACAAAAAACCACCCAAAACCCCCAAAACTTAAGAACCCTTGCTTTAATAGGAAACAAATGCATTTTTAAAAAATTTATAGAAAGGCCTAGCACACTGGAATTGTAGAATGGTCATTTGAACTAGATTGTGGCTGGGAAAATGAAAGCAGTGCATCCTTGGAAAACCAGAAGTTGTTATGGGAGAGCAAAGATGAAGGTGGCTATTTCTACTTTTTAACTTCTCTGAAAAAATTCCAAATTCCTGTAACTGAACTTGCTTCTCTCTCAGTGTGCTCCTGACTGTAGTTTTTAACCTCTGCCAAAGCTGTCTCCTCATCTTGGAGTACATCTACCCCTGTTTCTGACTCCCTACCCACATTGGTAAGTTCTTGTTTCTTACCTCCATTTGAGGAAAGACCTAGTCTAGCCATTATTCATTTATCTTCTGATTCCACTCGAGTTTTTCCACCCCCACATCTTCCTTTCTCCTCATTTCTCCCCATTCATCTCCTTTTAATGTATTCTCTTCCTATATTAGAATAAGATTCATGAGGATAGGAATTGTCTTGCTTTTTATATTATATTATATTTATATTATTATTGCTGGTGTTTAGCACAGTGTCTGGCACATAGTATTTAATAAATGTTCTTCCTTCTACTCTTCTTCCATCTCTCCTTCTCTTCCTTCCGTCAACCCATTCGTCCATCTTAAGGCTAAACTCAAGGATCTAAATAAAGTATTCCACTATAGCCATCTTGTTTTGATAAAGAATTTTTAAAAATTTAAAATGTAATTTCTATTGTTACCTAACTCTCCCCTGTGTCCCCTCTGCTCTCTCCTTTGGGTAGTCACATAGCACTAGCTAGAATAGCCCAGTGGCAATCCTCCCTTCACTGAGGGAACCCTGAGGGAACAGTAGGGGTGAGCTGGTATCCCAGGGACAGTTCCATCTGCTGATGGAACTGTATGCCCTTCAGTACAAATAAATTTTAAAAAGTTGGCCTTTGTTTCTTCCTTTTTTTAAAATGTTAAGTTCAAAGATCTGTTGTTTGAATTTTTTTTTCTTCTTCACTCCTGAGGCTCCTCCATTTACTCATGGAGCATCTGTTTCAGGGATTAGACACCCTCAGGTTTGTTGGGCTATCAGCCAGTCCTGGGACCTTCTTGTGGTTTTTGATTGTGTCATCCTAGGAACATGTCATTTTACTGCCTGGATGAGCTGTCTGGGGATTGACCGTGTTGCAGAACAGATGGTTTCTTCCCTACCAGTTCTTTTGCTGCAATAGTTATTTAGCTCACCGTTTCTTTCCCTACCCCCATTCTCTCTTGGGGAGGGAAAGAACCATTTGTTGCCATTATTATCCCACTACATCTTTGGGTAAAACAGTTTCCCAAATTGTTGCTCTTGAGAGTGGAAAACCAACAGAGAGACCCTGAAACTTTAGATTTTTCCAACTTTTTTCCTTCTTCACAGAAATTTCTTTCCCATCTCCTATTTCTTTGGACTCTCTCAATAGCTCTGTCAGACTGATATGACAAGCACACTATTCCTGCTTTATAGAAAGGAAAATGGAGCCTTACTAACACTTGCAGTTGTGTATAAGGTATGAGACAGCCACGTGATACAGGAGATTGAATACTAAACTTGGAATTAGGAAGACTAGAATTCATATCCCATTTATTATTTGGGTGACTTTGAATAAATGGCTTTACCTCCCCTAGCCTCATTTTCTTCATCTGTAAAAATGAGGATAATAATAATAGTACTTACTTTACAAAGTTGTTGTGAGGATCAAAAGAATAACCTTAAAATGATACATAAAGACTAGCTATCACCACATTCCATAAAAGTCAAATTCTATAATTTTATAATTTTTCTAGGGATTCAAGATGCTTGCTTTTTTCTCTTTTTTTTTTTCCTTTCATAAGCAATTATGTTAACTGCAAAGATTCCTGGGCTCTATATCCCTAGAGGGAGTAATCCCTTGTTAAGTAAGGTCTACTTGTAAACCTCAGGCCTGACTTGCTATTCTCACTGTATTTATTTGTAGAAAGTGACTTGGTGATCTTTGAAGAAGCATTAAATGAATATTAAACAGTTTTGTTTATTATGGTTTGTAAAAGCAAGATTAAAATACAAGTCCTTCATTCTGAAAGCATGGGTTCATGGACAGATGCAGCCCTTTGGCCCTTATTTAGGGGTGAGAGAGCACACATTCTCTCCTTGGCCTCTCCTTTAGCATCACCTTTAAATTCTCTAGCTGCTATAATAGATTTTTATATAATCACTGCAGAGCACTTTTAAAGAGTGATAGATCACATTCATTGCTTTGCCTCATGATTAATTTCCCATAATAGTCCTCTCTAACTCTAAAGCAAAAAGAGGAGAGAGGGAAAAAAAAAAAACACAACACATTATCCATTTTGTGCTCAGAGTATAAATGAATTAGATTTAATTTCGGTTTAATTGTTTCCATAGCTCAGCCTCTGCTAACTTCACAGGATAATTTATTTTGCAGTCTTGGGGAAAAGAAGAAGAGAAGGGAGGGGGAACCCCCAGAAGATGTAGCCAAGTGGTCTGCCTGTGGATAGTGCTTAATTACAGCTGATAGTCTTATCTCCTTGTAATTGTTGGAGCCTTATTGAGTTCCTCCCTCAGGCTCCCCCTTCTGTACTCCATGGATCAATAGACAGTCAAACCTCAGGCATGTTGCCTTTTGGGAAAGGGGAAGACCTGCAGGGAGCTTTTGGCGTCTAAGTCTAGAGCAAGGGAGGAGGGTTTCATGAAGTTGATGGGAAGAAGGAGGGGTGAAGGTTTAAGATAACAAGTAAGCTTTAGAAATGATGGTATTGTTGTCATTACTATTATTATCCCTTCCCCTAAACATGAAGAAAACACACTTGATTGAAAGGCAATAGGCTTGTTTCCCTCCCCACCTCCACAATTTCTTTTTCTTCTTTTGAAACAAGGGTGGGAGGTAGAAAGTTAGGTGACTGGCCTAGGATTTTGACTACCAGAAATTCAGAGGAGGTTCAGAAGGTAATTATTATTAATAATAGCTCTTTGTGTTTGCATAGTACCTTCCTTCTGAGCAGCTCAAGACGAGTAAGTGGTGATTAGCTGAGGCAGTGAGAGTGAGTTGGAGCTCTTGACAAACCCATTCTTTCTTTCCATTTTCTAATTCAGCCTTGCTTCTGAAGAAAGTGTTTTGGAATAACATGGAGTCTGTCACCCCATCTGGCTCTAAAAAAAGGATATTTATGGGAAGGGGAAGGCTTGCCTTGTTATCTGAATTCCCCTTGATGTTTATTCCTTCCCTCTGTCTGGTTTCAAGTTCTGTGAACTGCACAGGGTCAATAACTTGTACTGGTGGAATGCTTTCTTTCTCCACAGAGCTATTGTAGCACTAACTCCTCTGAGTCAGCTCTGTTGGTTAGGACACTATATTTCCTAGGCCAAGTTAAGGGCTTAATCCCCATATGTAATGTTTCACAAGTGTGTATTTTTGTCATCTCTTGCTGATTTTATTTTTTTGTCCAGACTTGTATTTCATCAGTGAAAGGGAAATCCTTTCTCTGATGCTGATTAGCAATTTATCACTAACAGGATCATAGGGATAGGGACTAATCTGTGATTTCATTGGCATAGGGAACTCCCATGTGAACAATTCCTTTTGCTTATGCAAGTCACCATCTTCTCTGTATCTTATAGGCTTAGAGAGTTGTCTAAAGGAGAAATGTCAAATACATGGTCAATTTGTGTTGGTTTACAAACTCTGGAGTGCAGCCCTAATTAGATTAAAATGTAACTGAGAAATATTTTACAAAATAAAACTACACTAGAAAACAGATAATATAATTAATATATGGCTTTCTGAGTCAGTATTCATTGTTCAGTCATTTTCAGTTGTGTCTGAATCTTTACAACCCCATTTGAGATTTTCTTGGTCAAGACTGGAGTGATTTGCTGTTTCTTTCTCTAGCTTATTTTACAGAAGAAGAAACTGAGGCAAGGAGAGTTAATTGACTTGCCTAGAATCATGAAGCCAGATTTGAACTCAGGAAAATGAATCTTACTGCTTTTAGGCCTGGTACATTCTCCACTACACTATATAGCTTCCCTTGAGATAAAATTTATTTGTAAAGAGCTTAGCCTATTGTGTGGTTCAATGACAGCTCCCCAATCCCCATCGTTTCTATATAAATCTGACACCATTGGGCTAGAGAACTGAGAGTTTAAAAGTTTTTTCCAACAATCAAACAGCCACTACATATCTGAGTTGGGACATGAACCCACGTAAGTCAATTGGCTTTGAGTCCAGCTACCTATCACTGCCTTTCAGATGAGGATTGTAGGGTCATAAGTTTAGACGTAAAAGGGACCAAGCTTATTCAGTAAATCCAACCTCCTCATTTTATAGATAATGAAATTGAGGCTTATAGGTTAAATAATTTTGGAACTGTTCAAATACCTCTGTGTTCCTTCTGCCAGATTGAGCAGGTGTTACTGCTGCTGCTATTGCTACTACTGCACCTTGGCTTGTAAGTCTCCAATACTGGCAGAGCCCTTTGCCTATTAAAATGAGCCTCAGGTGTGTGTTATATGTATGGCAGAAAGGGGCTGGATGGAGGCTGCCACTGATTTTAAATCATTTGGACAGCAAATAGAGATTCATATGTGTATGCCAGAGTTTCAGGCTCTTAGATTAGACCTTTTCCATCTAAGTGCTTTATCCATAGAGCCCTGCCATTGAATGGTCAAGGCAAATAAATTGATCAGTTTTTGTGAGAGATTTTTTGGGTTTTTTTGGTCCATATATATGACTTCAAAGGGATTGGGAATTTCCAATTGTGGAAATTCCATTCAATTTAGCAAGCTTTTTGTTTTGTTTTGTTTTGTGTTGGAGCACTTACTGTAGACTAGGCATTGTATTAGGAAGTATATTAATATATGTGTATGCAAGGATAAAAACAAAAAAATAATAATCTTTGCCCTCAAGAAGTTTGCATGCTATTGGACTTATTCTATCTATGTTGATTGTTTTTAGTTTAAATATTCAAAGAATTATCTGGGGCAATATGGGGTTAAGAGACTTTCCCTTGCTCACTACCTTGTAAAGGTAGTCCCTAAACATAGGTTCCTGACTTCATGATTTCTTTCATAGAATATTCATAATAGAATTCAATTCTGGTCTCAGGCACTTCACACTTCTTAGCTGTGTTACCCTGGCAAGTCACTTAACCCCAAATGTGTCAATGAAAAACAAAAATAAATAAACAAACAAATAAAAGAATATTCCTAATAATACTTAACAACTTCATTAATATGGGAATCTAGATAGAAGGTTCTGGAGGGATGGGATCTGTTTGGACTAGACAAAATGTTTAAAGTTTTTTCTACTGAAAACATTGTATGATTTGTCTATATACAAGTCTAGATACAGGAACGTATATGTGTGTGTGAGAGAAAGAGTGAGAGAGAGACAGAGTGAGAGAGAGACACACACAGAGAAAGACACAGAAAGAGAGAGAGAGAGACAGAGACAGAGACACAGAGAGACACAGAGAGAACAGAGAGAACAAAGAGACAGGGAAGGGAAGGAGAGAGAGAGAGAAACAGAAAAATACAGAGGTATGATATATCTACATTTCCCCTTTCCAATGTGCGTAGAATCTAGGCCAGACTATATTAGTTGTATGCACTAAACTTTGGTTTAGTGGAAAAAATACTAGATCTGAACTCAATGAACCTGAATTTAGATCCTGGCTCTGATACTTATTCAATAACCTCAATGTCTTGGTACATGTTTTACAACTGGGTCCCTCCAAAAAAAAAGAAAAGAAAAGAAAAAGAAACACTTTTAAGTTTAATCTGCATTATTAACATTTTCTTAACTTTGTAGGGTTTGCTAATTACTGAAAATTTAACAATCAATTCTTAAGATGGTTTGAACTTGCTCCAGCACACTCCTATATAATTCTAGATATTCTGAGCCTCAGAGTCCTTATATTTGAAATGAGTAAAACTTTATTTAAAAAATTTTTAAATAATAGCTTTTTATTTTCAAAATATATGCAAAGATAGTGTTCAACATTCATCCTTGCAAAATGTTGTGTTCCAGCCTTCTCTCCTTCCCTCCCCCACATTTTCCTCCTCTAGACAGCAACTAATCCAATATGGGTTAAACATGTGCAATTCTTCTAAACATATTTCCGTATTTATCATGCTACACAAGAAAAATCAGATCAAAAAGGAAAAAAAATGAGAAAAGAAAAAAAGCAAGTGAACAATAACAACAATAAAAATGATGAAAATACAATGTTGTAATCCACATTCAGTCCCCTTAGTCCTCTTTCTAGATGCAGATGATATAACATTAAAAAAAATCTAAGAAACATTCAAGTGTCCAACTTCTCCTACATAGTTCAACGGGGTAAGCATCTTCCTTCTTTTTCCACACCCTATTATCCCATTAAAAACAAACAGTAATCCATCTCTCCCAGTACTACTCAATCAGGAAGAGGAACTTATCACCTGGGCAAAAATAGACATAGAAAGGCAGTGTGATAGAATGGAAAGAGTACTACATTGGCAGAAGACATTGGTATTGACAAAGCAGGGAATCAATGAAAATAGAGGTTCACAATATCCCTATGGCCTTAGCTCCTGAGTAAATTCAAACTCTTTTCACACTTTTGAATGAATAGACACTAAAAGTAGATATCATTCAATCTATCATTCAGTATCACCAATGTCAGGAGTGCCACCTTCTGGTCTGGTGATCAAATGCATCAGTAATACAATATGGTGGCAGAGCTACTAGAAATAGATAGGAATATTGCAAAATATTTGCTTTTTCCAAAAATCTCAGGGCAGCCACATGGTAAGAATGGCAATGCCAGCTTTCACCAGGCAATAAGCAAATATTTACTGAAGGTTATAGAATATATAGCTCTAGAGCAACCGTTTTTCATCTTGCAATGGGAACCAACTCCCTTAGCTTCCAACAGCAACACATTAAGTAACATAGATAGCCCAACCTCATGAGCATATATATATATATGTATACACACACACACACACATACATATATCTTAAGAAGAAAAAAGTTGTATGACTAGCAATACAACACACTGCTAGTACAAAGGTTAATCTGTATGTACTGCCAGACCCATCTCATCTTGTAACCCTGGGATTTGGGGACCAAAGGGAGAGCAGTACCATATGCAGAGCTCAAGAGCTGGCAGTTTTCAAGTCCCTTCATCTGATGCATTAATTAACATTCCACATGTAAAGTTGGGATTGTAATTACTGCAAGTGATTAACAGGCCTGAGGTAGCCTGTCTCTGAGGGAACAGATTAGCAGAGGGTCTCAGGAGCTCTCTCTCACCTCAGAACTACCAGTGCATTTTAAACAGGGTCCTGATGCCCCCAGTAGCTGGTGATTAATGGGGAGGATGAGGACTAAAGACAGCTAGATGGCACCCATCATTGGACTTTTTCCTTTTTGTGCTCACCTTCCTGGACAGGGATCGAAGGGGAATGATAGGGAGGGCACCGAACAGACAACCAGAACTTAGAGCAAAGCAATAGAAGAAGCCCTCAGGAGAGGAAAGATGCTTTACTGACAGATTTGTCCACAGGCCAGTGATCTACATCATTTAGAAAGTCAGGGTGGACTGCCCACATAGGTAGCATTCAGTAAGAAAAACCTTTTGGTCAACTACAGAATTTGCAAAGTCTATTCCATAGCCATTATCTATTAAGATTCATTACTTAACTCTTCCTTCTCCCCCAGACTGTATCATTGGGTTCAAGTTCCTATTATGAGGTCCTAAATGTGCAGGAATGTGCTGGTACATATTTAAAAACTGATTGAAAGAAAAAGTATTCACAAAACATGTAAGTTTAATTTATATTATTAACACTTTCTCCTCATTTACTTAAGTCTAAACAGCAAGCAAAACAATAAATCAGGCTTTGATTTGTAGCATTTACTGATTTCCTAGATGTAGCTCTCACTGGTATGAGCTGACTCTATTACACCCCTGTCAGTATATGAGACTATTTTTTCCCTCAGCAACTTTGAATATATGTTATAGAGCAGGTGCTATTCAGAATGGGCATGAAATGCATTATTCTAGTGAAATCACAGACCTTGTTAATAATTTGAGGGGAAAAGTTAGATTCTTCTCATTATTCCACATTAGACAAAGGAAAGATTGTAGAGATTAGTAATATTAATTCCTGACATCTGCCTCAAATTTTACTGTGATGGGAATATCTTCTAGTGAGATGTATCCTCTAGTGTCAGTATGAGGTTTGGGGAGAAGAGTTGCTAAATAGGAGGTTTCCTAATGAGGGTAGCAAAGTGGGAACTAGAAACTCTACTTGGCAAAGGGAGATAATGTTGTCTAGGAGTATGGGATTAAGGAAGAAGGGGACACCTACTATAATGGAAGCCACTGGAACTCTGATCAATGCATCATCATCATCATCATCATCATCATCATCATCATCATCATCATCATCAAAACTAATGTTTTTGTAGTATTTATCCTGGGCCAGGCACTGTGCCGTTACTTTACAAGTGTATTATTTGATCCTCACAAAAAGGTAGGGAGCTAGGTGCTATTACCATCTCCATTTTACAGATGAGGAAATAGGGCAATCAACCAGTAAGAATGTGAGACCAGATTTGAAGTAGGTCTTCCAGATTCCAGGTTGAGTACTCTGTTTACCTAGCTGTTCTTTGTTTGTACATGTACATTACAGTGTTAGTTCCTGGGATGATTATATGATGAATATCTTGGGGAAAAGGAATTAAAAAAATCTAGGTGATGACTTTCTATGTTTAAAAGGAGTAACAAGTTGTGCATGTTAGATTTGTGATTGTATGTGCAGTCATCTTTTTTATTAATCTATGTTATAGAAATGCTTGCTTTATTCCATAAATTAAAAATAAAATGTTTTTCTTATATTTATTTATTTTTTAAAATTTTATATAGAAAATAGAAAAAGAAAAAAGTTGCTATATGTACAGGAGAAAATGAGAGAATTCAAAATGTGAAATTATAAATTTTCATTTTAAAGAAAGCCTATATAATAAATATTACATATTATGTTCAGAACTGTATATATTTTCTTTGCTTCCTTGTAGATTTTCTTTTGTTTTCTGCTATGCACTTTTTACTTTATTCTTCTCATTCACCTCCCCCCTCCACAAGAAGGTTTACATACACACACACACTTATTCACACATACATATACATAGATATCTATATTTATACACACACACACACACACACACACACACACACACATATATATATATATATATATATATATATAATGTAGATATATACACTTATACATTTATGTAAGGCTGAATTTATTTGTCCTCTATCTGAAATCCACATGAATAATATTACACTTCTTAAGTTCAAGTCTTTCCATGTTTTTCTAAATCCATCAGCTCATTTCCTACACCATAGCAAGAGTTCAATCTTATATTGTCAAACTATTTTAGCCTAAATCAGTATTGATTAGTATGGCTGACATAATAGCGTAATTTCCTTATTTTTCTCTTTTGATTAAATCTATTTTAGATTTAACTTTGTCTTAGATAATGATCTGTTTTCCTGTTTCTTATAATAAATTTTACTCATGATCATTATTATTATGTTTATGCATATCTCTTATTTCCTATCTCTGCTGGCTCTTCTCCTTTATTTCTATCCACTACCTTACCTCGCTGTTACTTAACCTCCACCCGTCCTAGAATCTCTCCCCTATGCTTTTCCCCTTCCTCCCCCTTCCCTCCCTCTTTATCCCATTACTGTTAATCTATACACCCTACTATTCTCTCTCCCTCTCCTATTTCTTTATAAATTTAGATTACTTGTATACCCTTCATGATGCAAGTAGGATTCCAGAGCTATCAGTCTTAGACATGATTTGTATTTACATGTATAAGACATAAACAGTTTTTCCTTATTGAGTCTCCTGTAATTAGTCTTTGATATTTACCTTATATTTTTCTTGGATCTTAGAAGTCAAATTTTGTGTTAAGTTCAGATATTTTTTGCAACAAAATCCTGTAAGTCTGGAAATTCATTGAATATCCTATTTTGTTATTGTTTTTCAGGATTATGCTTAACTTTGTTGATTATATTTTTGGCCCTAACCCCAGTTCTTTTGTTCTTCTCTAGATAGTGTTACAAGATCTGTGATCTTTTAATGTAGTTGCTGCTAGGTCTTGTGTGATTCTAATTGTGACTCCACCATATTTGAATTGTTTGTTTTGTTTTGTTTTTTCCCTTGTTGCTTGTAAAATTTTCTCCTTGAACTGAGGATTTTGGAATTTGGCTATGATGTTCCTGAAGGTGTTGTTCATAGGATCTATTTCATGTGGTGATTGGTGGATTTTTTCTATTTTTACTTTCCCTTCTTGTTTTAACACTTCAGGACAATTTTCTTTAATTGTTTCTTGTATTATTGCATCAGGATTCTTTTTTTTTAATCATAGTTTTCAGGCAGTATATATTTCTTGATCTGTACGCCAAATTACTTGTTCTTATAAGATATCTCACATTCTCTTCTATTTTTTCATTCTTCATGTTTTCTTTTATTATTTTTTGGTCTCATAACTTTGCTGCCATTACTTTTTCCATTTTTGGTTTTCAAGAAGTCATTTCTTCCCTAAGATTCTAGAGTTCTTCCTTTTCTACGTGGTTAACTTTTTTTTCATATTTTTCTTAGATTGTTCTTATTTTTTATTTAGTCTTTCTCAGTTGATCTCATCTGGTTTTTAAAGTCTTTTTTTTTTAAGTTTAAAAAATTTCTTTGTGGGGGCGCAGGTAACCATTTAATGTTATTCTTTGGAGTAGAAGAGGTTTTTTAAAAAAAATTCCAGTATCCTCCTCTGAATATGAGACCTGGTCTTCTGTCTTCCTATAGTAACTTTCTGTGGTTGGATTCTTTCTCCTTTGCCTGCTCATTTTTTAAAAATATAGCAATTTGTTAAAGTCCTGAGATATAGGAGATGGTGCCTTTGGCCCCAGGTCTTCCTTCAGTTCTCCCCTTTGGCTTGGACTCCAAATCCGAGAACTTTGCCCTACTGCTTCAGCACTGAGGATGCATGTCTTGGTTTCCATTGGTACAGGGCCTGTGTTGGCAGCACAACTGGGCCTGGAATAGAGACTTGTCAGTAGAGTTTCTCTCAATCTTCTTGCTTAAGTGCTGGACTCCACACAATCACTGAGATGCAAATTCCTGTGGCTGGAGCCAAGGATACCTTCCAATCCAGCTAGCCCCAGGGCTCATCAAATGTCGGTCCTGGTCTCTTTTTTGGGATCTTCTCCAGTTGTCTCATGAGGAACACTGTACTGCCCCAACTTTTATTTGACTTTACCACTCTACATTCACTCTAAGGTACTATTTTATCTTTTTTTTTGTGGGAGAGATCTGAAGAGCTTGGAACTTTCTGACAGTGTGCTATCTTCCTGGAATCGTCTCTTCTAAAATAAATTTTTAAAAGAAAGAAAAAGTATAGGGAATTTTTTTAAATTAAAGCTTTATATTTATAAAGCATATGCATGGGTAATTTTTCCAACATTGACCCTTGCATAATCTTTTCTTGAAAAATTTCCCCTTCTCCCCGCATCCCCTCCCCTATCTGGCAGGTAGTCTAATACATGTTAAATATGTTGAAATATATGTTAGATTCAATATGTGTATACATATTTATACAGTTATCTTGTTGTACAAGAAAAATCAGATAAAGAAGGAAGAAAAAGAAAAACAGAAAAAACCATGCAAGCAAATAACAACAGAGAGAGTGAGAATCCTATATTGTGTTCCACACTCTGTTCCCATAGTTCTTTCTCTGGATGTACATGGTTCTCTTCATCACTGTACAAATGGAACTGGTTTGAATCATCTCAATGTGGAAGAGAACCACGTCCGTCAGAATTGATCGTCATATAGTCTTCTTTTATGTTACAATCCCCTTTCCATCGTGTGTTTCTTTTTTAGACAGTAAAACTAAATTATAAATGTATTTTCAATGCTCAAGAGTTTTTTTTTTTCCTTTTTGCTTTTTTATGCTTCTCTTGAATTCTATATTTGGAGGTCAATTTTTTTGTTTAGCTCTCATCTTTTCATAAAACAAACAAAAAACAAAAAACAAAAAAACAACAACATGGAATTCACCAATTTCATTGAAGGACCATCTTCTTCCTTGAAAGAAAATCCTTAGTTTAGCAGCATAATTTATTCTTGGCTGCATTCCAAGATCCTTAACCTTTTGGAATATCAGATTCCAGGCTCTTCGATCCTTTAAAGTGGAAGCTGCTAGATCCTGAGCAATCCTTATTGTGGCTCCTCGGTATTTGAATTGTTTCTTTCTGGCTGCTTGCAGTATTTTTAACTTTGTTTGATAGTTCTCAAATTATTCCTTTGGGTTTTAATTTTGGGGTCTCTTTCAGGAGGCATTTGATGAATTCTTTCAATGGTCATTTTTTCTTCTGTTTCTTTGATATCCAGGCAGTTCTCTTTGATGATTTCCTGAAAGATAGTGTCTAAGCTCCTTTATTCATCATGGTTTTCATGAAGTCCAATAATCCTTACATTGTCTCTTCTAGATCTTATTTCCACGTTGGTTGTTTTCCCAATTAGCTATTTTACATTTTTTTTCTTTTTTTTTTTCCTTGACTGATTCTTGTTGTCTTACTGAATCATTCATTTCCATTTGTTCAGTTCTGGATTTTACTGTGTTATTCTTCATTTACTTTTTTTTTAAACTTATTTTTGTATCCATCCAATTAAATTTTTAAATGAGTTGTTTTGTTCTATGGATTTTTTTCTATTTCACAAATTCTGTTTTTTAAGGAGTTATTTTCTTTTTCTGTTTCACAAATTATGTTTTTCTGGGAGTTGCTTTCTTTTTCCATTTTATCAAATTTATCTTTTTAATGAGTTATATGCTTTTTCCATTTCACTGAGTTTATTTTATAGTGAATTTTCTTCAGATAGTTTCTGTGTTGCCTTTTCCAAACCCTCTTGGTAAATTTTTCATTTCCTTTCCCCGTTTTTTTTCTAGCTCTCTTTTAAGGTCCTTTTAAATTTTTTTCTAGGAGTGCCTTATGTGATGGGGACCAGGTTATATTACCTGTTGGGGCTTCATCTGGGGACAAATTGTCTTTAGTCTCCTCTGAATTTGAAATCTGTTCTTCTCTTTTGCCATAAAAGCCATCAGTTTTATAGTTCTCTTTACTTTTTTGCTCATTTTTTAAAAGTTAAGGTCTGCCTTTAGGGTGGGGGAGGTTTTCCAAGGAGCATAGCTGTGCAGGTTCATACTGATTCACTCCTGAATGCTGAGTGAATGTGGTTAGGTGCCTTGAGATTCTAGAGTTTTGGAGTTAATTATTGATTTTTTGTGTTTGTGTTGGATGTTTTATAATTTCTCTGCTGATGTACTGGCTTATAACTAGGCCAGGGTGGCCAAAATTGTTGTAGATTCCTGGAGATCCCTCCCTGTAGATTCTCTGCCACATAGAGGCTGCAGAGTCTGAAATGCTGGCAGGGGTCAGCGACTCCCTGGGACTTTGCTCTGTCTTCCCTGGCATTTGTACTCAGCTGCTTGTACTGGGTGCCCTCCCTCCTGTTTCCAATTGAAACAGACCTTTTCAGTTGATCTTCAAAATTATCTTCTGCTGATAATTTGTTACATTTCCAATATTTGTGGGTTCTGTTGGTCCAGAGCTAATTCAGAGGCTGAATTTCATAATTATTGTGAGGGCTGTAGAAAAGGTCAGAGAGAAACGTGTGTCATCCTTCACCATCTTGGCTCTGCCCCTGGAATAAGTTTAGGGAATGTTGAAGGGAGGATGGAAGGAGATGAAAGAAAGAGAGAGAGAGAGAGAGACAGAGAGACAGAGACAGAGACAGAGACAGAGAGACAGAGACAGAAAGAGACAGAGACAGAGAGAGAGAAAGAGACAGAGACAGACAGAGAGAGAGAGAGAGAGAGAGAGAGAGAGAGAGAGAGAGAGAGAGAGAGAGAGAGAGGTAATCAACTGAGGCAGATGAATACTTACCACATTGGCAAAACTGTAAGAAATAAAGTTGCACTTTAGGGAAAATTGCCATGGGTTTGTGCTATTGACAGTCTCTCTTTATCTAGCTCTCTAAGCCTAATTATTTCTCTAAGCTCTCTAATTATCCAGCCCAGGTTTTACCTCTTCACCCCTGTATTCTAAACTTACTGACTTTGATGATCAATCTTTTTTTTTCTTTCTTTCCAGCCAGATTTCTATCTTTTTTTTAAAATAGTTTTTATTTACCTAATATTTGCATGGGTAATTTTACAACATTGACAATTGCCAAACCATTTGTTCCAATTTTTCCCCTCCTCCCCCACCCCAGATGGCAGGTTGACCAATACATGTTAAATATGTTAAAGTGTAAATTAAATACAATATATGTATACATGACCAAACAGTTGTTTTGCTGAACAAAAAGAATCGGACTTTGAAACAGTGTACATTTAGCCTGTGAAGGAAATCCAAAATGCAGGCGGACAAAATTGGGATTGGAAATTCTATGCAGTGGTTCATAGTCATCTCCCAGAGTTCTTTTGCTGGGTATAGCTGGTTCAGTTCATTACTGCTCTATTGGAACTGATTGGTTCATCTCATTGTTGGGAAGGACCACATCCATCAGAATTGATCATCATAAAGTATTGTTGTTGAAGTATATAATGATCTCCTGGTCCTGCTCATTTCACTCAGCATCAGTTCATGTAAGTCTCTCCAGGCCTTTCTGAAATCATCCTGTTGGTCATTTCTTACAGAACAATAATATTCCATAATATTTATATACCACAATTTATTCATCCAATCTCCAATTGATGGGCATCTACATAGTTTCCAGTTTCTGGCCACCACAAAGAGGGCTGCCATTTCTTGCACATTCTTGCACATACAGGTCCCTTTCCCTTCTTTAAGATCTCTTTGGGATACAAACCCAGTAGCAACACTGCTGGATCAAAGGGTATGCACAGTTTGATAACTATTTCAGCATAGTTCCAAATTGCTCTCCAGAATGGCTGGATGTATTCACAGTGATGATCAATCTTTTGCAGTATTTCATAGAACACTTTTAAAGTCCAGTGAAATATTCTGCTATCTCTACTACAAAACTTTTTGTTGTTGCTGAAGGGAATAAAAAGTGGTGGGAGAGGAAAGGAGGAAGGAACCACTAAGAGCAGCAGCAGCAGCAGCAGCAAGATTTGTTGTTTGGAAGCTGCCAACTTTGTAATGAAATTCTCTCTTCTCAGGTATTTTCTAGATACTTTCTTTTCATTTAACCAAACTTTGAGAACTACAATTTTCTGGTTGTGCTCCATTTCCTTCCCCACCTCCACCATCGCCTTCACAGTGGCCTCATTATAGTCTGTTGGTATCTTCCATATTACCAGCTAGTTTTAACATCTGGTATATGCAGATTTTACAGCCCAGGAAACTAAGGCAACATATGTCAGGCAATTATATTGGCTTTAAATTACAGTTTTCATTTAATCCCTACTCATAGATCCTAGTGACCTTTAACAAATTTATTCATATAATATAACATGCGCTATATATTCACAAAGTTCAGAAAGGTGTAGAGAATTTTAACCTTTGTTGTGATCTGGACCTGACTGGCAGTCTGACAAAGCTTCTGAAATAGCTTTCCCAAAAAACATTTTTTTACATACAGAAAACATATAGGGCAACAAAGGAAATTCAGCGTATTGATTTTTTATTTAAAGTTCCTGGATCCTGAGTTTAAAACACCTGTCATACAGCTTTGGAACATATAAGGGACTAGGTAGATTATACCTCCTTTAGGTTATATTTCCCTTTAAGGTAATCATAATTCTTTTTTTCTAATGGTGGAGAGGCATTAGGAAAGTAGCTCTGAGATTTTTGGAAGCATTTCTAGTCATTAGAGCCAAGAATGAGGATTTAGGAGGTTTGGTTTATTTTATCTTCCACTTCATGAGATTGGGAGGGACATTAAATGTATGCTTTGTGGCCTATGGAGTTACCTGCTCTTTCCTTACTTTGAGGCATAAAGGAAGTAGCTATAGCTGTAGCCCTTAGAAACTATCTGGTTACCTGACATAGTTGAGTTGTGGTGGGGATCTGAGTTTGGATCTCACCTCAGATATTTACTATCTTTATTATCAAAGGGAAAACACTTAATCTCCTTGACCTCACTAATTCTAGAGGCAACAGGAAGCCAGTGCAGTTGCTGATGGTTGTGAAGAAAGTATTTTGTAAAGTTTAAGGCAATTATTATTACTTATTGTAAAGGATGCTATTTCAGTGTTTTTGAGACCTTTTGAAGGAAAGTATCCTATTTTAGCTGATGACATTTTATAAAGCGTATTCCTGAAGATATAGTTTTGCAATAAACCTTTACCAAGAAATAGCAACATGATTACACTTACCATATATGGCAGGGGTTCTTAACTTAGGGCATGAGCTTATTTTAAAAAAAACAGTTTGATAACTATATTTCAATAGAATGGGTTTCCTTTGCCATTCTGTGGTTTTTATTTTATGCTTGTAAAACATTTTTCTTAGAGGGGGCTGACTATGACACAACAAAGGTTAAGATCCTTTGCTGTCATTGGAACTTGGTGAATATATAGCAAATGCTATACTATATGAATAGGTTTGGTAAAGGTTACTAAGATTTATGAGTAGGGATTAAATGGAAACTATAATTTAAAGCCAACATAATTACATGCTGTATGTAGGTAAAGTATCCTAAGTTACAGAATCATATCTCAGAAAAAAAAATAAAATGTCTCTGGAAGGTTGTTGCAAACTATATACACCATTCCATATCCTGGCTTGATACATTTGCGCAAATGTATCCTAACCCTTTCACATCTTAGAATTTCTAGGTCCCTTGAAGGGAAATGTAGAAACTCTTTCCTATTTTCCTAATTTCATCTCTCCCAACACTGTTACTATTTTCTCTCCTAATGTAAAAGTTTTTTGTTTATTTTTGCATTTACTTATTTGTGTAAATATTGTCCTATCCACTATGCTATTTAGTTGTCTCCCTTTAGGTAGTGGAATGCAACAGTGGATAGAGTTCTGGACCTGGAGTCAAGAAAACCTTATTAAAATCTAGTTTAAGATAGCTGTGCAACTCTGGATAAGTAATTTACTCTCTGTTTGCCTTAGTTTCTTCAACTGTAAAATGGGGATAATAGCAACACCTATCTCTCATGGTTATTTTGTGGATCAAATGAGATATTTATAACATGTTTAATATAGTGATTGGTATAGGTTAGGCACTATATAAATACTTATTCCCTTCTCTTTCTTCTATTTGCAAGTATATACATAATCACAATGATATACAAGGTGAAATAGAGGTATAGCTAGTACCACCTTCCATCTTTCACCTTAAGAACAAGGGCAACTGAAAAGAAACTGTGAGCCCCTTAGAGCAAAATGGGATTTATGGCCCCAGAGCCTGGCTGTTACTGATTTGTATTTTGTGTGGCTCTATTAGGGCTAGCTAAGAGTCAGGGGTCCACACTTGGTCAGAATTATGAATTCCCCTCACTTGATGCTGAAGGAGGATCTTCTGGGCAGATCAAAGGAAAATTGTCACTTCTTCCTTTAAAATTGGACTGAGTGAGTGGCAGATGGTGTGAGAGTGCTGCAGATCTCATTATATGAAGAGGAGCTGGAAAGATCTAATGAATACATTCCCAAGTTTTTAAGGTGTCACCTTGAAAGACAGGTGTGTATGTGTGTGGTTTTGTGTGTGTGTGTGTGTGTATATATATATATATGTGCATGTATACATAAGTATCCATAGAGGAGGAGGGAAGGAACAGAATGGAAGGAGTGTTGAAATGAACATGACTTCTTTGACAGAGCCAAATGAATTTGAAATATGAAATGGGCCTTTGTAAAATATTGCATTTGCCTGACACTTTTAAACATGAGGAGAATGCAGTGCTATGTATTAATTTCTCTTGAGATTCCTCCATGCACTCATTCACTGCCAACTCCTCTTTGACTTTTTTCTCTTAAAAGGGAAAGAAAGTTTGGGTTACTTGTGGGTGGTGTGCCCTTCTCTCTCAGTAGGTTCACCATAGTGAAGGATGATGGAACACAATGTCTTCAGCACCCTGACCCTCTCACTAGGTTAGAACCCCAATGAAATTGTGAATATCCAGTCAAGAATTCTTCCTCTCTTGGTGCTTGCAGAGAATGAGAAGCTGTATGTCTGGTATTATCAGGGTTAGGGCAGAGAAACTCCCAGCTGTCTTTGAGAAAGTGGCATCTTTTTATTTTTTTGGCAGCTATTTGACAGCCAGTGATTTCTGCCTTTTTCATCCCTTGTTCTGAAAAGTCAATCATGGGCTTACCCTTTCACTCTGGTCTTCTTGTGGTACAGCTGTTCTCTCTAGGACCTCACAGTTCAGAGACCTTGTACTCTGGGGATTTAGGAAAGCACGATTTAGGAAAGGAATATCTCTGTTTTCCAGTTGACTGGAGGGTCACCAGGATTTGTAATATTTGGAAACCAATCTTCCAATATTGCAGGTGTGGGTCATTTTAAAATTGCACCAATATTTTCAGCATTGTACAGTGAAAAGAACACTTGTCTTTAAGTCTTCTCCTTGGACTAATTTACTCCTGCCACTTAAATGTGTGACTTTGGACAATTACTAAACATTTTGGGCCCCAGTTTTTTCATCTTTAATATAAGAGATTGAACTACATAACCTCTGAGATCCCCTCCAGCTCTGAATTTATGATCCACTATTTTCATACTCAGTGCTTCTTATTTTCTTTGACATAGTAGTTTTGTTACATCTGCCTTCAAAATGTACTGGGCCAGCTAAACTGAAAATTTAACATCTTATAGCTAAGTGGCTGTCTTTAGAAGTTGAGGATACATTTACTTTATAAAGGGGAAGATGGCTGAGTATAGTTTTCCTACAATTCACTAAATTAATTTTCTTGTTATTGGAGAGATCAGAGAGCAAGTGAAGGGGTGGGAAGAGCCTTGGGTGGCTAGAGGGTGAGGAATTCACCTAAAATATGACCATGGCATTCAGAGAAAAGTATGTCTCTGAGGAAATTGCCGTTAGAACTTTCTAAATTTCAGTGCCCTTTGGCAAAGCCATTGTCAGTCTGTTCTAGTTACAACTCTATTTTCTTCCCTCCTGTTTCTTATCCACGTACTATGGTCTCCAGATTAAATGGCACGGAATTATTTTCTTTTAGAACTTTTGAGAGGAGAATGGCGCAGCTATTCTTATAGAACATCATTTTCATTTTCAAGGAAAAATATTTAGCTACTAAATGCTGGTTGTAAGGACTGTCTTTATTTCTGTTTTTATACAGAGTTGTACATTTCTCAGTAGCCATCTACTTCTCTCCACTCTCTTTCGTTTGAAGTCCCAACATTTTCCATTTTTGTGTAAGTACATACAAGTTTATGTTCTTGGAATTGTGGAATGAACAGTGCTGGCTAAATGCAGGTAGTGTGTACATCTCCTCCTAAATACCATATTTCAGTAGTAATAAAGTATTATAATGTTGCTGCAGCATATACTCTTTCCAAAAAAATGCCCTGAATACTTCATTCTTGATCTTTGGCACCCTATCTCATCTCCTGGGCAATTATTTTTCCAATTCTATTTTTCCCCACTTCAGTCCTTATCTCATCCTATCTATTCCCATCACCTTCATCAGTATAAGCTTTCTGTCATTTCCTGGTTGTTCTATAGGTTCTCCTGATTTAGAACCTTTGATAACTAAAAATTTTAGGTTGAAGTTTCTTTGAGGTGAAGATTAGACTTTCTCTTGACCTCTTTCCCTTGATTTTCAAACTGAACCTGAGTCATCAGAGCTGTTGTATTTCTTATAAGAGATGCTACTCTTTATGTTGGCCCATTTAAGAGTACTTTGTCAAACTTATGTTGATTTTATTAATAAATATTGGCAGCTTTCCACAAAGCTATTTCTTTGTGGCAAATGTCCAGCTCAAGGTCACCAGGAAAAATATGTATTTATTTTCCCTCTCTCTCCCTTTACCTCTTCCTTCTCCCTCTCCCCTCTCCTTTTTCCCTGTCTCCCTTCTCCCATCTTCCTCTCTCTCTTCTCTCCCCTCTCTCTCCTCTCTCTATCTCACTTCTCCCTCTTCCTTTTCCTTCTTTTTTCTCCCTCTCCCTATTCTTCTTCTCCTTCTTCCTCTTCCTCTTCCTCTTCTTCCCCTCTCTCTATCATTCTCCCTCTCCTTCTCTCTTGTCCTCCCTTCCCCCTCTTTCTTTCTCCCTCCCTCTCCTTTTCCTTCTCTGTCCCTCCCTCTCTCCATATCCTTGTGCTTCTCTTTTCCTTCCTTCCTTTCCCCCCTTCATTCACTCCCTTTTCTCCTTCCCTCCTTTTCCCTCCATTTCTCTTCTTCCCTCTCTCCCTCTGTCCCTCACTCTTTTCCTCTCTCCCTTCCTCTCTCCCCCTCTATGTCTCTCTCTCTCTCTCTCTCTGTCTCTCTCTGTGTCTCTCTCCTTCCTACTCCCCTTTGATATAATGTCCCAATTATAGTGGAATCAGTAGTACTACTATTATCTTCCCCAATGGACGTTAGCATGTATGGAAGAAAGAAATTATCACTTTAAAACTCATCCTCCAGATGACATTGATAGAAGTGTATTCATTCTTCATATCATATTTTGGATAGAGATGGAATTTGTAATGGTTACTACCTTTTTGATCTTGGGCAATTCACTTAGCTTCCCTCAGCCTTAGTTTCCTTCATTGCCAAATGAGGGAGTTGAATAACAGAATACCTGAAGTGCCTTCCCACTCTAGAATCATTTTGACTAGGACAGAGTATTGTGCAGGAGTTATATAAAATAAGACTGAAAAGGTAAGTGAAACCCTACTTATAAAAAGCTTTAAATGGTTCTTTTGTCCACAAGTATTATGCTTTCTATTATGCTTCCTATACAACTTTCTTTTTTATTATTAATTCTTTTATTTTAAATTTCTTATTTATTTATTTTTGGCAATCTCAGTTTTTTTTTTTTTTTTGAGTACCAAATTTCCTCCCTCCCTTCTGTCCCTTTCTTACTCACTGAGAAAGCAATCAAAATATCAATTATACATGTGAGATCATGCAAAACATATATTCGTATTAGCTGTATTTCAAAAAAAAGCAAGAAAAAGAAAGAAAATTCTACTTTAATTTGCTCTCAGTTCATCAGCTCTCTCTGGAGGTGGATGGCTTTTTTTTTTTTTTTTTTTTTTTTTTTCCTGAAGCAATTGGGGTTAAGTGATCACTAGGAAGTGTTAAGTGTCTGAGACTGGATTTGAACTTGGATCTTCCTGACTTCAGGGAAGGTAGTCTATCCAATGAATGGCATTTTTAGTTATAAATCCACAATTGTCTTTGATCATTGCATATATCAGAATAGCTTTCGTAGTTGATCATTGTACAGTTTTGCTGTTATTATGCATAATGATCTCCTAGTTTTGCTCACTTCACTTTGCATCAGTTGACAAAATTTTCACATGTTTTTCTGAAACCATCCCCCTTACTATTTCTTATTTGCAGCATAATGATAATCCATAATAATCATATGCTGCAACTTGTTCAGCTTGTCGCCAGTTGATAGATATCCCCATTATTTCCAATTCTTTGCCACCATTACTGCTATAAATATTTTTATACATATAAGTCCTTTTCCTTTTTCTTTTATCTTTTTGGGACACTGAACTAATAGTAATATGACTGGGTCAAAGGATATGTATATTTTTGTAGCCTTTTGTACATACACTACAAAACATTACGTCAAATCTAAACAACTGAAAAAATATCAATTGCTCATAGATAGGCAGAACTAATATAATAAGAGTGACAATTATTTATGTGGATTTATTTTAATTTTTCTTAACATTAATTTTTTTGACATTTATACAATTTTGATTTTCATTTTTTTTCTCCTTCCCTGAATCCCTTTGCCTTCCCCAAAATGCAAACAAGCTGATATAGAGTATACATGTATAATCATATTAAACATATTTCCACATTAGTCATGTTGTGGAAGACAAATCAGAACAAAAGGGGGAAACTACTAGAAGGAAAAAAATGCTCAAAAGTGAAAATATCAAATTTTGATTTTCAGTCAGATTCCATAGTCCTTTCTCTGGATGTACCTAACACTTTCCATGAGTCTTATGGACTTGTTTTGGATCGTATTGCTGGAAAGAGATGTCATCATAGTTGATCATTGCATTATTTTGCTCTTACAATGCACAATATTTTCCTGGTACTACTCACTTCATTCAGTATCGGTTCATGTTATTATTTATTCTAGCTCTATCAAATAATCTCTTGGCAGTTTAATTGGTATGGCACTGAAAAATTAGATTAATTTAAGGAGAACCATCATTTTTATAATATTATCTTATTCTACCTATGAGCAATTTATATTTTTCCAATTATTTGGATCTGAATTTCCAATTATTTATGTGAAAAGTATCTTGTAATTTTGTTTACATAGTTTCTGAGTTTGTTTTGGCAGGTGGACTCCCAAATATTCTATATTATATACAATTATTTTAAGTGGAATTTTTTTCTTTCTCTTGTTGCTGAGCTTTATTAGTAATATATAGAAATGTCGATGATTTATGTGGGTTTGTTTTATATCCTGAAACTTTTGCTAACTTTTAAAATATTTCAAGTAGTTTTTTAGTTGATTCTCTAAAATTCTCTTTAAGTATACCATCATATCATCTGCAAAGAGTGATAGTTTTATTTCCTCATTGCTTATTATAATTCTTTCAATTTTTTTCTTCTCTTAATTGCTAAAGCTAACATTTCAAGTACAATATTGAATAATGGCTGTAATAAAGGGCATCCTTGGATCACCCCTGATCTTACTGGGAATATTTCCTACTTTTCCCCATTACATATAATTCTTGCAAATGGTTTTAGATGGATATTTCTTATCGTTTTAAGGAAAACTACATTTATTCCTGTGCTCTCTAGTGTTCTTAATGGGAATGTTTGTTATATTTTGTTAAAATCCTTTTTTTGCATTTATTGAGATAGTCTAATTTCTGTTAGTTTGGTTATTGATGTGGTCAGTTATGCTGATAGTTTTCCTAATATTATATCAACCCTACATTCTTATCCTGGTGATAAATTGCTGTACTCTCTTTGTTCATATTTTATTTATAATTTTTATGTCAATATTCACTAGGAAAATTGGGTTATGAATTTTTTCCCTTTGGTTTAGATGACATCATACTTGTGTCATGAAATGATTTTAATAGGACTCCTTTGTCATCTATTTTTCCAAATAATTTATATAGTATTGAAATTAATTGTTCTTTAAATATTTGGTAGCATTCACTTGTACATCCATTTGGCCTTGGACATTTTGGGGGGGAGAGAATTCACTGGTGGCCTGGTCAATTTATTTTTCTAAGAGGGATTAAGTATTTTATTTCCTCTTCTGTTGATTTGGGTAGTTCATATTTTTGCAAATATCCATCCATTTCACTTTGATTGACAGATTTATTGGCATGCAGTTAGGCAAAATAGCTCCTAATTAATGCTTTAATTTCTCCTTCATTGGTGGTGAATTTACTTTTTTCATTTTTGATGCTGCTAATTTTGTTTTCTTCTTTTTTCTAATCAAATTAACCAAAGTTTTATTCATGTCATTGTTTGTAACTTTTCATTTTTGAAACTCTAAAAGAAGCAAAGATGATGAATACCGAAATTGGGGTATTATGGATGATGCACTGTATTTTTTTCCAGAAGGCTTGTAGTTGTCTGAAAACTATAGGGCAGAGTAAGTGACTTTAAACCCATAATTTTGCAAGAAATGTATAGAGGTATAAAATTAAAAATTTATTGGCTCCTAATGAAAATCATACTAGAAGGTTCAGGTGTAAGCCTTGGAAATGAAGAAAAATAATTGTTGGAGACACCAGCTCTAATGCCAGCATTCTTTTAGATTCAATTTTGGCAGGAAATGAGACACTCAAAAGTCATTGAACATTTTACTAAAGGGGTTTTAGCTTAGCTCTAATACAGCAAGGATGTGCAACAAGGACATAGGGGTATTTATCTTTGGCATTTGCAGACTCAATGTCCTTTTTCTCTTTATGGAAATAATTCTAATCAATGTATGGTGATTTAGGCATCCACTAAGTCTGAAAGGCCTAAACTTTGTGTGGCTGTGATCTTTTTTGCCTCTAGATGACTAGAAGGCTGCATTGAGGGAAACCAAGGCCTATGGGATTCTGAAAGAAACCTTTGTCCTCTTTTTTAGGTAAAGAATTCTCATGTTGTGGTGAGAAGAAAGGGAATATTGATCTTATCAAGCTAAAATAATTGAAGCAAATTTTTTTCTATCAGAAAGTTGCCAGTATGAAATAAGCTATCAGCTAAGCTATTTATAGCACTTTTCATGGGAAAGATTTGGGTTCTTGAAGCAATTGGAAAGATCCTCCTGCCTTAAGTAATTTTAAGTATAAAAAAATATAGTGTACTATTATGAGTTAGTCTGTGACAAAGCTAGAATTTAACTTAAGTCCTTCGATGCTTACATTGAGAAGTTTATGATTGTCCTTGTTGTTTGGGAACCAAAGGAAGAAAAATGTGTATAAGAGAAGCACAAAACAAAACAACATCTTACTACCTCTTCATCTCCCATACAAAAACAAACAAACAAAAAGTCCACCACTACCACCAACAACCATTATCTTCAGTAGATCTCAGTTTACCAGAGCTTTTTAGAAGTTAAAAATTTCTTTAGTTGCTGAATTGGGTCACAATGGTAGAAGGCAAACCAGAGCAGTTTTCAAGGTATGGCTCTCTTTTTTGTCTATAGGTCTTTTAGTTTCAATGACTAAATGGAATACACACATATAGACACACACACGCGCACAAAAATTTCTAATCTTCTAAGTGGCTGGTGACAGGACTAAGTTTAATTGTTTTATCATGCTCACCTAACAGGTGGATCTTAACAGCAAATAATGCTGTCTGTGGGTGAATTGCTTAACCAACCTCATTACTATTGTGCATTTATCAGCTTGGAGAAAGATAATATCTTTCAGGAAGATAATGCCTTTTGGGTTTGACCAAATTTGGGGTTTTGTCATCATAACCAAGGAAAATTGACTTTTAGACACCTTCAGCAGTGTGCCTGATTGGGAAGTGATTTACAGCAAATGTGCTTAATGCCCTTGGACAGAGAAATAGACTGCAACAATCTTCCTAGTAGCCATAATCTCCTTTTAACACTATGCTTCACAATGACCTCCTCACTTCTACTACTTCAAAAACCCATTTCCTGAAGACTTTTTAACAGGCTTGCTTGAAACGAGCCTCTGCTTGGTACCTTTCCCAATTATAGACAAAACCATTTACAACTCTTGGTAGTCTATGATGACTTCTTCCTGATTCTCATCTATTTTAGGCAAAAAAGTGCATAAAAGACTACTTGAAAAGGTTTTTTGTTTTTAAATTTTTGGTCTCCTTGATAGGGAAGCTGATACCAAAAGGTATATATTCATTTTTTTTCTCATTAGTGGTAGAAAGGGGAAGGTCTGATTCCATCATGATTCTATATTAACCTTTACTTTTTCCATTCCATTTATATAATATCTTTTACCACTAGAATTGTAGAATTATAACCCTATAGTGTTGACAATCTAAAATTTTCACTTCCTTCCTAAAGGACATATTCTCTCCTTGCATTACCTTTTGTCTTCAGCCTTGACTTCTATTTCTACTGTTAGTCCAGGCTGTCACTGCTGAGCCACTTCTTTCCATCCCTTGTGGGGGCCATCCTTGTGGTGACCATTTCTTAAACTCAAGCCTTCAAGACTTCAAGAACTAGACTGTCTTATGGAAAAGTTGTACCCCATTCTCTATACAATTGAACTATTTTCTGTGTTTCCTCTAGTTTTTAATTTTTTTACTAATATTTTTACTTTCAATTCCAAATTCACTGCCTTTCTGTATGTCCCAAACCCATTGAGAAGTCAAAAAATATGATATTGATTATAATATATCATGGAAAACTTATTTTACATTAGCCATTTTTTTAAAAAGCAAGAAAAATAAAGGAAACAAATATGCTTCAATTGTACTCTTGAGTCCATCGATTCTTTATCTCAGAGACAGATAGCATCATGAATCTTTTGGTAGTTCATTGTATTAGAGTTGCTAAATACTAATATGGCTCTTACTGTGTAGATTTTTCTCTTAATTCTATTCACTTTTCTTTCTATCAGTTCATATAAGTTTTCTCAGGTTTTTCTTTTCTCTTTTTTAAATTTAAAAGAGATCCCTTTAATATAACAAATGCAAAAGTCTTTCAATGAATACATAATGTTTTTGATAATAAATTATGGTTATTAAAATGTTGGTTTATTATTGTTTTTCTGAAATGATTCCCATTGTCATTTTTATAGTAGTATTGTATTTCATCACATTCATAAATCATAACTTATTCAGACATTCCTTAATTGATGGGTATCTCATCAGTTTACAATTCTTTGTTATCACAAAAAGAGCCTCTACAAATATTTTTTTATGTATTGGTCCTTTTCCTTTTTTTTTTTTTTGATCTCCTTGAAAAAGTTAAACGATCATTTAGGCCTAATAGCTGTACTGCTGGGACATTTTTTATAGCCATGTGGACATAGTTCCCAGTTATTTTCCAGAATGGCTAGATTAGTTCATAGCTCTACTCCATTAGTGTTACCTATTTTCTAACATCCCCTCTAGACATTTTCCTTTTCTATCTGCTTAGCTAATCTGAGATGGGAGCTTAGAGTTGTTTTAATTTGTAATTGTTATTGATGTGGAACTTTTTTTTACATGACTATTGGTACTTTTGATTTCTTCCTCAGAAAATAGTTTGTTTATATCTTTAACTATTTATCAATTGTGGAATGACTTCTATTTTTTATAAATCTGACTCAATTCTTCATATATTTAAGAAATGGGAACTTTATCAGAAGAACTTGCCTACAAAATTTCCCCCCAAGTTTTGTTTTTCTTATAACAAAAGTGTTTAAATTTTTCATATTTAAACATCCTGCTTACCCTTAGATCTGACAGGTAATTTTATCCATGCTTATGTTTAAATCATATACCCAATTTGAGCTTTGTTGTGAGAATATTAATCCATTCCTAGCTTCTGCAAGACTTCTTTCCAGTTTTTTCAGCAGTTTTTGTCAAATAATGAGGTTTTTGTCTTGTCTTAATATCTGGGATCTATGGATTATCAAACACTAAGGACTAAGGCCATTTGCTTCTGTCTATTGATTACCTAATTTCTCTTCTTTTGAAGTGTGAACTTGACCCAAGCACACAAATTCTCATTTATTGTTTATCTCTTCCCTCTCCAATCTTATCATAGCTGCTTAATGAGTTGTTTCCTTCAGACTTGAACTCTCTCCTCGGGATATTCTAGAATAAGTAATCTTTTATTTTCTACACGTCTCTAACTTTTGATCACCGGATTGTAGTCATGTAGATATTAGACTTCGTATCCTGGCCCCTGTGGTATAACTCTTTGCTACCAAACTCAGATAGGAATGGATATATTCAGATAGGAAATCATATATAAGACATCCCTATGTGATGCATATTGGCTATTTTAAAATTTAATATTATTTTTATTTTCTTGTAACTTGTTTAAAAAATTTCCCAATTATATTTTAATTTAATTCAGGCTGCACTTTAGAATAATGTAGATCAAATGCATATATGATGTCTGATATGGTATTATGATGATGATATAATGAGAGAGATGTCTCTCTATTTCTCACTGTTTCTCTGTATCTCTCTCTGTATCTGTCTTAGAAAATATATTTGGTCTATTGCAAAATCTTGCTGTTTCCTTCTTCCATGAATCAGTTGAGAATCTGAAGCACTTTGGATAGGATCTTTGTATTTAATCATCTCCATTTGCATTTCAAGATTGGGAAGCAGAATAGGACCAAAAGGCTTGTTCTGAGTAACTTTTGCCATGACAAAGCATATTTCTGTCATTGTTTTACCAAAGTAGAAGATTTTAATAGAAAGAGAAAAGTATTTCTGATAGAACCAAACAATGTATCACTTTATTTTATCATCATCCCTTCATTTTACCTTTTTTTTTTAACCAGTAAAATCTGTTATGGTTATTATCCATACTGAATGTGTATACATATTTATTCACATTCCACATTTGCTTCTATAAGGAAAGCTGGTTGGAGAGCAAAGGTTTTATCCTTGAGAGAGGGTGTGTGGAAGTAGACTCGCTGTATATGAAGTAGACCCTAAATGACAATTTCCAGAAAAATATCTAATTTGACTTGGTTTATCTCCTTGGAAGTTGTTAAGGAAACCTTAGCTGCCATATAGACTTCTGCTTTGAAACTGCATCACATTGAACATAAATGATTTGTAAGTCCCCTCCAAATTGCCCTGGTCCACAATATTTTGAGCAAGGTTAATCCATTCCTATGTGAGTTTTACCTCTATCTACCTCTATGCGATGGGCCCATCTAAAAGAAGACAAAGGCCTTATGATGGTGGATTGCAACCCTTTCATCTGATCATCTTATCAATTTCCATACATTTGATTATAATCTCAGTAATGATGGCTCCCAGATCCAACCCTAGTCTCTCCTAAGCCCCATTACCTTGTCAACCACCGCCTACTGGAAATTTCAAATAGTACTTAGAAGTACTTCAAACACGTGTCTATAATGAATTGCATTCTTTTCCCCTAAAACTTATCCCTCTCTAAAATTCCTTTTTAGAATATTGTACCATAGTTCCAGTTATCCAAGTTCACAATCAATGTCTCTCTGTGTCTTTGTGTTGGTCTCTGTCTCTTTCTCTGTCTCTCTCTGTATTTTTCTCTTTCTCTTTCTCAGAAAATATATTCAATCCATTGCAAAATCTTGCTATTTCCTTCTTCTGTAATCTCTCTGCATCTATCCCCTTCTCTGTAGTCACACAGATGCCAAATATATTTCAGGCCTTCATCACTTCTTGTTGAACTATTATATTATCCTCCTAATAATTTTCTTACTTCAAAGTTCTCCCCATTCTGATCCCTCTTACATGGATGCCAAGTGATATCCCCAAGAGAGTGTAAGCTCCTTGAGGACAGGTATTGTTTCACTTTTGGCTTTGAATTTCATACAGTCCCTGAAACATAGTTGGTGCTTAATAAACTCTTGTTGACTAACTTTACTGGCAAACACACATTTATCTCCTAATAGTATGCATGTTCTTTGAGATCAGATTATTTCACTTTATTTTTGTATGTCCATTGTACATTGATCTGGCATATGGTAGGTTCTTTAAAAATTCTTATTTTTCAAGTAATTGATTAGTACAAGTTTGGAATTTGGCAATCAAGTTTTTTCTTCCTGCACTACTTAATTTTCCTCTGTCTTTTCATCTCATCGCAATCTTTGCTGAAAAACTAGACCTGGTCTGAGCCCATCTGACCGTAACCTCTCTCCTACTGTAGAAGGGGCTTTGTGGAGACCCTGCAAAGATCACATCTGTTACCCCTAAACGTGGAGACATCTAGAACATATCATTTTATGTTATTGATTTTTCTCACCAGTATTGATTTAGCTGTTTTTGGATCTTCTACAGGCGCTGCAGCTGTTGCTTTAGAGGCCTGAGCTAGTTAACTGGATTCCAGTAATGAGCTTCATCACAGGTGGTGACTCTTTAAATTTTCTTCTGGTGGGAATAAGATGAAATGTTAGCCAACTATCCAAATGGTGTCACCCTGAGATCTTAGCAATGCTATGAAGGTTATCCTATATGTGGAGAACTTACAGATTAAGCACATATTGATCAGAAACTGCTAGCTAATATAAACCAGACCTATAGGCCCCAGTCACGTGAAGGCCTAGGCTGCATTCCATTGCCCAAATAAGGATTAACCTATACATGGCCAAGAGGCTATAAATCACATTGTCAGCTGCATTCCACTGACCAAATATGACCAATCACAACCTATGGAGGGTGGGATTTTGGAGGTTCTTTGTCTGAAATGTATAAAAATTGTGAACATCTTTAAGGGAGTGGCTCTCTCCTACTGTGAATCTGGCTCACAGACCAGGATGGGGTCTGCTTCTCAAAATTCTAATAAATAATTCTGCTTTTCTATGAGCGATCTCTGAGTAGTCATTTTTGGATAAGATTTTCTATCCCTCACACACTCATATGCCATATCAGGAGTGCAAAATTCCTTTGGAATTACAGACATGAAGAACCTTTAAAATTTAAAAGTAGGGAAAGAAGAGAAGCCCTGAACAAAGGAATCATGGGACTAAGAGAAATCTTCAAAGCTTATATCTTCTGTCCCCTTGCCTTCATGCAGGACACACTTAAATTATCCTGGAAGTTGCACTTATGTCTTTTTTTTTTTTTTTTTAAGGCTTCAGAGTCAAATATTCTATAATCTTTATGGTGTTAAATCACCCCTAACACTTTTTTTTTTTTAATTTGGAAATTTCCCCCCTCAAGCAGAAATCCCTCAGGCTACCGTTTATTCTTGTTTACTTCCTGTCTAAAGGAAAGATTGAGAACAGCTGGCAACTGTCCTCTTTATAGAAGAACCAGAAAGAACTATTTTCCCTGGTTGCTAGAATTCTTCTAGAGGAGCATTGTCCTAAGAATTTTTTCAGAATGTTTGTGGAAAGTAAATGTTGTTATACTCACAGCAATAATTGTTTTGCCTTTTTTTTTAAAACAAGCACTGTTACTGTTTTATTTCTCTAAAGCCATCCTTGGGATAATGCCATAACTGGGCTCAGGGAATGGTTGAAGCAGCCTTACTTAGAATAAGAGTATATTCCATGATACAAGTGAGATTTTAGCAGGATGAGTGTTTGGAAAAGATCAGATACCATTGAGGGGAAACTGAGGGGTTATTGGGGACCCAGCATGAGAGGTCACAAAGAGAAGTGGAGGCCTGTATGATGTAATTGATCTTCATTGTTTCTGGAGCCCCAAACTAGAAAAATATCTGCATCAGATCATGTGTTCTGTCCTACCATTTTCTGTAGCTCTCATCAACTTGAAGTTAACAATTCCCATTATAAATTATCTTAGTTTCTCTACTGGTTTCATATCCAATGCAGATCAGTCTCTCATGCCTGTAGAAATTATTGGAGCTTAGTGAATTGGGGGCTAGAAGGCTGACGTACCCTGTCAATATTTATTTGTTTTCTTGAACTGCAGAGAAAGACTCTTTTAGGAATTCTATACATTTTCTTTTCACTGATTTCTAAGTTCAGAACCTTTTGCCTGGGGTTGCCTCCCATTAAGGTGCAGTTCCCAAAATTGTGAGGTTAAGTCAGTCTCATGAAAGAAGTCTGCTGTTCAACATCCAAATCCCATTATTTGATGCCATGTTTCAGAAACGCAGATACTGAGTGGCTGGGAGATAAATGGGAAATAGCTTTTGATCACAGTCAAAGCAGGTAGTTCTATCTGCTGTGGCAGAGGCTCCTGAGTTTGGCTTCAATGCATCTTGAGAGGAGACTGCCCCTTCCCCATGTGCCTACAACTATCCTCTCCCCACTACCCTCCTCAAATTCCTAATATGATTTGCCTTGGTGGCCAGTTCAGATGTCCCCCAATAGTACTTTCCATCTCAAATCTTACAGAAGCTTGTCAGCATCATTCCTGCTATAGTGAAAACCAATTCACAAATCCATTCCCTCTGTCTCCCTACCCCATTCCTCGCTCTTTAGTTAACTCTTATCTTGCTAGCCTGACAGGATGAGCAGATGCCTGCATGTGTGTGTGTGTTAAGGAAGATAACTGGAACCCAAGAGCTCACCAAAGGAGGAGGGGAATAGGATTGAATTGGAGTGTGGGGAAAGGGATTTCCCTTTATTTGAGCCTGAAGGGGCAGTAATTTTTTTTTACTTTGTACTTTGTAGGGATCAGATTAACTGCCAGGGCTATCCTGACCCCCCAAATCCCAAGCCTTGGGAAAGTGCGATGAGCTGGAGGCAGCATTGGTTGGATAAATCCTCTTTGAGACTAAAAACACTATCAGCAGCTTTTGCTGTGGCTGCTCTTCTTCGTAGGATGCTGCCAGTTCTGATTAAAACCTCCCTCTTTCAGGGCTGAGGCACTGATTATTAGTTTCCCTAGAGTTTGGACTCGACTGTTGGGGAACAGTATAGCTTCTGCATAGGAAGCATCTGTGAGCAGTACCTCTGCTTGGAGGACAGAAGGCACTGGGATTCTGCTCTCCAAAGGGGTGGGATACTGCTGTAAGGGATAGGATAAGTCTTCTCTGTCAGATCATCTCAATTGAGAAATCTTACTTTGCAGCCTGAAACTCTCCAGGGACTGCCCAATCGGCTGTGGGCCTGAATAATGATGTTAAGTTTGCTTCCTCAGGAGGATTACCCTCCTAGAGGGAGTGAAAGGCCTCTGTGGGACTTATGAAAGATGCTAGCCATTGTTAGAATTTTGGATTTAATTCTAGAAACATAGATTAAATCTCTGTGAAAAAGAACTCTATTACCTCATTCAGATACAATGTGGAAAAAATAACAAAGACCCTTCCCTCAGGGAGTTTACATTTATTAAGAAGGATACCAGCTATCATATATATCTATATCTATATCTATATCTATATCTATATCTATATCTATATCTATATCTAGATGTAGATATAGATATAGATATAAATATCTGTATGTATCCTACTGGGAAGGGAGGAATGAAAGCAAAAAAGAGATGCAGATGGTGTGCTCTGGAAGCTTTGCTGAAGGTTTGATAATGATTTGATCTCTACTAGTGTTTAAGTAGAATTGTTATTTTCTTTTCAATTATTCTTTCTGGGAGCAACTTAGGCCAGAGCCCTGGCCTCTGAATCCCTGAATGTTCACTGTCCCATTTCCTTGGGAGAGGAAAGAACTGGACAAACTGGCAACCTAGATGGAACTCAAGGGAAAGATGTCTACTAGGTCCCAGCAGCCCTGCTAGAAGATCTTAAGGGAAAAATAAAGGAGAGAAGAAATAAAAATATCTCTCTCTCTCTCTCTCTCTCTCTCTCTCTCTCTCTCTCTCTCTCTCTCTCTCTCTCTCTCTCTCTCTTTCTCATTGATAACTTACATACAGTTCTCCCTGCCATAACTTTCAATTTTCTTCCACATTTATTTTCTTATCTCCTCCCCTCCCTTCAGAAACCCAAGAAATTAGAAATCCAATCTGAGGTTAAAGCAGGTCTTTTCTGCCTACAAAAGCTAAACATGTTTCTTCTTAAAGTAATAGAAGTAACCAGCTCTGTTTTATTTAATAATTTAAAAAATATATTCTGAATAATGCAAACTTACCTCTTTAAAAAATACCTACTTGGATAACCTCTTCCATTTTTGACTTCTTCCAACCCTTGTGAATCCTGTCTCAGGCGAAAATAATTCAGGCTTTATTATTCTGGCATCTAGTGGGAGTCTGTGACAATTTTACTATAGCTGAGCTTCCCTTTCTCTCCCTTTTTAATACCAGTGTGTTTTAATAATACAGTGTACCTTTCGGTATTGTTGAAATGTTACATTATTCAATGCATCCAACAGGAGAGGGATGGTGCTTATGTAATTCATGTGTCCTCCACGGGTGTGTTTAAAATGTGTGTGGTTGGAGGGGTATAATTTGAGAAGCAATTTTCCATAAGGTTAGGGAAAGTGGCACCTTTATGAAAGGTCGGAGATAACCTGGCCCGAGTTACATCTCTACAGGCTGAGGATTGAATTTGAGTCATGGAGGACACAAGAATGGGACTGGAAGACAACAAAACAATGTGGTAGAGTAGACAGAGTGCTGGGTTTGGCATCAAGAGATTTTGTTTGAATACTGACTCATCTACCTACTACCTCTGTTATCTTGAGCAAGTCACTTAACCTTGCTAGGTTTTTTCCCTCATCTATAAAAAGAGAACAATAAACGAGAAAAGAATCCTTTCAACTCTGAATCTATAACCCTAAAGCCTTATGTAGCTGAAAAACAAACAACTCAATTCTCTCTGTGTGTATGTGTTTTGGGGAGGAGGAGTTAAAGCAAGTAGCAAAAATGTTTTTTTGTTTGTTATAAGATTCAATTTTAAAAGATTCTTGGTAAAAAAATATTGACCAAAGGGCAGAGAAGAACAAGACTCCAGATTCAAGCAGCTCTACCACTCTTACATCTATTTATTAGTAAGAACATCAGTTTTCATGGGGTCAGGGAAAGATAATATATAAAGCTTTGCTTCCTGACATATTTGGGCTAATCTCAATTTCAAAAATGTATAGATTATGATGATGGTGAGGAACTTGCTCTTCTGACTTCAAACTTCAAGGATCAATAATTTCTTCAACCTCAGTCCATTCAAAGCTCCTTGTACTACTTAATAAAGGGGCCAAAAAAAGATGTCACTGTCTTCATGTTTAAAAGACTTTATACTTTCCAAAAATATACGTTGTTTCCTCTTTAACTCCGATAAAAGTAAGATTCCCCAATTTATACTTTTACATGTACATATATAAATACATATATACAACAGATATGTTATGTATATTTTATATATATTTACTTGCCTATTTGTATCTAATAGTAGTCATGGAGTAAGGGAGAGAAAAAAAGGAGGAAAGTACCTATTTATAACTTTGTTGCATATTTGGAAGGAATAGCAAGTTGTACATGATAGATTTGCAATTTCATGTGCAGTTGTTTTTATTCTATTGTGTTATGGAAATGCTAGTTTGGTTCTTGAAATTGAAAATAAAATGCATTTTAAAAAAAACTTTTTTTTAAAAAAAGGTGCTCTCCCGAAGACCTCTTTTTATTTAGCTCAATTGATTCTCAAGATAGTGAGCAAACAGTCTGCAATTAAGCTTGTGGTCAAATCTTATACACTAGGTACTAGTGGCACAAGATGAAAAATGAAAGCATGCCTGTTCTTAAAGAGCTTAAGAATACAAATATGGCTCAGATATGTATATACAAAGTATATACAAAGTAACTTCAAGAAGAGAAGTCTAAAAATCTTGGAGCATCAGGATCATCAACAATCCTGTTGATGAGCACCTGAACTGTGCTTGGAAAGAAGCTCTATGCTTCTATGAAGGGGAGGTGAGGTGTAAGACCCAAAATTTTCACTTCACATGCCCAAGCCTTAGATAACTCAGGTTCACTACTATGCCAGAATGAGAAATCATGGGAAGATCACAAACTCAGAGTCTTTGAGAGTTGGAAGGGTAGCCCTTGATGATAGTTATTATATTCCTCCCACTGCCCAGTCCCAATCTTTTTTTCATATCAAAAAATCCCCAATTCTTTCAATAAATCATGACATGATATGAATTCAAGGCCATTGAACATTCTGTTCACTTTCCTCCACCTTAACAATGTCCTTCTTAAAGGCTTGGAGAGACTTGCATGAACTGATGCTGAGTGAAATGAGCAGAACCAGAAGATCGCTGTACACTTCAACAGCAATACTGTATGAAGATGTATTCTGATGGAAGTGGATATCTTCAACATAAAGAAGATCCAACTCACTTCCACTTGATCAATGATGGATAGAAATAACTACACCCAGAGAAGGAACACTGGGAATTGAATGTAAAATATTAGCACTACTGTCTATCTACCCAGGTTATTTATACCTTCGGAAGCCAATACTTAACGTGCAACAAGAAAATTGGATTTAGACACATATATTATATCTAGGTTATATTGTAACACATGTAAAATGTATGAGATTGCCTGTCATCTAGGGGAGGGAGTAGAGGGAGGGAGGGGAAAATCTGGAAAAATGAATACAAGGGATAATGTTATAAAAAATTACTCATGCATATATAGTCAAAAATGTATAATTATAAAATTAATTTAAAAAATAAAACAAAACAAAACAAAACAAACCAATGTCCTTCTAAAATTGTGGCAGAACATCGCACTCCCGAGACTTTGAAACTCACTGTACTTTGGAATAATACTAAAACATGGATCAGGAAGGGGTCCTCTAGAAATCATCTAGTCTCAGTCCAAATCATCCCCCAAAGATCAAGTGTTTCTAATTGGAGTGGAATCTTGCTATGCTTCTGGGATACATTCTAATAAGTGGCACACAAACCAAGTTATTGAGAGAGAGAAGAGAGAAAAAGAGAGAGAGAGAGAGAGAGAGAGAGAGAGAGAAGAGAGAAAAAGAGAGAGAAGAGAGGAAAGAGAGAGAGAGAGAGAGATAGAGATAGAGAGAGAGAGAGAGAGAGAGAGAGAGAGAGAGAGAGAGAGAGAGAGAGAGAGAGAGAGAGAGAAGTAAAAGGGGGATTTGGGAAAAGAAACGGTGAAAGGTCCATCTTTACCAGATAGCCAATCAAACTGTGTATATCAATGAAGGACAAAGATCCTAATAAGTCAACATAATTAGACAGAGTGGGATTATTTTTACGAAAAAGTGAGGAAGCAGCTAGGTGGTGTAGTATATAGAGCATCAGCTCTGGACAGGAAGATATGAGTTCAAATCTGAACTCAGACATTTGACACTAGCTGGGTGAGCCTAGGCAAGTCACTCAACCCCAACCTTCTCATGAAAAAAGGAAGAAAAATGAAAATGGAATTATTTTCTTAAAAAATGAAAATGAAATCCCTTGTTCTAAATTTCAGTTTCTCCAAAGTACAATAGAACTCTATGGTTTGGGGAGCTATATGTAATGAAAGAACATGAACATGACAGAGACAGGATTCTAAAGTATGAATAATACATTAGAAAAGATAAGGAATTTATCATAAGGTAGTCTAGTAAATTCAGGAAGATTTCCATTTTCTAGAAATTTTCTTTCTAAATGACATAGGGTTCTTTTCGGGGTTACCTTGTATCCTTCAAAAAGATTACAAGAAAGCTCTTCAAATAATTTGCATTGTACTCACCTATATAGCCAGTTCACTGACTCATACAGAACTAGATTTCATTGGCTCCTTGAAAGCCTTGCGAGCTAAGATGATTTCATAGGACACTCAGGAAAACTGAGGTGCAGAGAGGGGAAAACTCAAAGTCATGTAGTGGGAAAATAATAGAAATACAATCAGATGCTCAATTCTTTTATGTTTTTCTAGGTTTTGCCATTTAAAATACTCTTTAGTGAGTCAGTTGTGGGGAGAATCCTTTTACTTCCTTGTTAATTATTAAGAAGGTACTTTCCTCCCCCTTCTTGATTCCTGTAATCCAGGAGTGTGCTAGCTCTATCTTTAGGGTATTGGTAAATGGAGAATGGAAAGTTCTGGCTTTCTGCCCCATTTTCCTGTGAAAGAATGTTAAGAGACCTGGATGCTTTGGTAGACTAATGTGATCTGTTCCCTGCTTGCTCATTTTCTTTCTGAATTGAAATATTAGGGAAATGATCCTTGACACTAGAACAAATACTACAAACTTGTTTTTAAGGTCATCTACCAGTATAGAATTTGACAACATAAAAGGGACCTTAGGCCAAAATTATTGACCTGGGTTCCATAAACTTTCATTTTTTATTATTTGATAGCTACATTTCCATATCACTTATTTCATTTGCAGTTTATTTATTTATTTATTTAAAATATCATCCTGAAAAATGTTTCATAGGGTTTGCCAGACTGCCAGTGTGGTTTATGACATAGAAAAAAAGTTAAGAACCTTTGCTGTACCAAAGTGCTATACAATTGTTCATACTCTTTGATCCAGCCATGTAAGTCTGTATCCCAAAGATATCATAAAAGAGAGAAAAGCATCAATATGTGCAATATGTTTGTAGGAGCCCTTTTTTGGTGGCAAGGAAGTGGATGATCACTTGGAGAATGGATGAATAAGTTATAGTATATGAATGTAATGGAATTTTATTGTTTTATCAGAAATAATGAACAGACTGATTTCAGAAAAGCCTAGAAAGACTTACATGAACTGATACTAAGTGAATTAAGTAAAATAAATTGTGATGGACTTGGATCTTTTAAAAAATGAGGTGAATCAGACCAATTCCAGTAGACTTTTGATGGAGAGTCACTTCATCCAGAAAGAGGAGTAGGGGGACTGAATATGGATCAAAGCATAATATTTTCTCCTTTTTGTAGTTGTTGTTTATTTGCTTGATTTTTTTCTTGCATGTTTTTCCCCTTTTGGTCTAATTTTACTTGCCCAATTTGATGAATATGTTTAGAAGAATTATACATGTTTAAGATTGCTTGCTGTGTAGGGGAAGCAGAGAGAGGGAGAGAGGAAGAAAAATTTGGAACACAAGGTTTTGCAAAGATAAGTGTAGAAAACAATCTTTGTGTGTATTTGGAAAAATAGAATACTATTAATAAAAAGAATTTAAAAGAAATATAATTGGGGTTAAGTGACTTGCCAAGGCTCATGCAGCTAATAAGTGTCTAAGGCAGAATTTGAATTTAGATCCTCCTGACTTGGTACTCTATTTACTGTTCCACTTAGCTGCTTCAGGAAATTCACGTCTTTCTTCTACTAGATGGTCCTAATTCTGTCTCCCAAACCTAAGCAGAATTTAACTCTTCTATGTGTTAGCTTTTCTAATATTTGAAACTATTATGTCACCACCATTCCCAAGCATTATCTTTTTCAGGTAAATCATTCTCAGCTTCTTAAATCCAACTGTCTTATGACATATTTTCAAGCCTGCTCATCATTTTGGTGGCTTCTCTCTGGATGTGTCACAGCTTGTCAATATCATTCCTAAGATACAACATCCAGAATCGTGTGTACAATATTCCATATGTTGTCTCACTAGAGCGAAGTAATATTACTGCTGCTTTTACTACTATAACCGCTAAACCTTTATAAAGAACTTTAAATTTTTCAAGCTACTTTGCATACAGTAATTTTAAGTACAGCAGGATTTTTGCTTCCCCAATTTTGAACACAGTGCTTTTATTAATGGAACCTAAGATTTCAGTAACATTTCGATTTACCTGTTTATTTTTCTGGTTTGTTCCATAGGTTATTGCCTATTTTCATGATTAATTTTTCCCAATTTCCCTTATAGTCTGATTTTTTTCTTTTTCTCACCATCTACCATCCAATTCCCTTCCATCTTCAGATCTTGGTACATTCTTGTTTTAAATTTTGTTTCTTTATCATTATGAACTTGTCAAACTTGTCAAACACCAATAACTTTGAACATTTTCATATATAGGGAAGAACAAATAAAGAGATGTTATATTAATTATATATAACTTATTTTAAAATATATAATAAATGTATGCAAAACTTACTTCCAAAACCATTTCTCTTATCTGTATCTCTTGTATGTATTTTTAAAATGGTTCATTAGATGTTTCTTTCTTTTTTATTTGCAATATTTTTATTCTTCTTTCACCCAGTTCCAAAAAATATTGTTAAAAATTTTCTTTTAAATAAGATAATAAACCACACATTGGTCATGTCTAAGAAAATATATTTAATTCTGTATTTCTACTCCATCACCTTTCTGTCAAGTAATGGTAAACAAATTTTATTATTGGAGTTATATTGACCATTACCTTGATCAGAGTTCTCAAGGTCTTTAAAGTTGTTTTTCTTGATAGTATTTCAGTCACTGCATCAATTGTTTTCCTGGTTTTGTTTAATTTATTCTGTCAATTGTGATAAGTCTTTCCAAGTGGATCCATGCTTCAATCTTTCTTACATCCCAATATTCCATTATATAACTATTTAGTGATCCTCCCTCCCCCTAGTCATTCCACAATTGATGGTTAGCTCATTGGTTTTTAGTTCTTTCTTACAACAAAAAGTATTTGATGAATTATTTTGTATCTATGTTTTCTCTTTTGGCCTATAGGATACAAGCCTAGTAGTATTCTCACTGGCTCAAAAGGTGGGCACAATTCAGTGAGTTTAGGGATATAATTCCCAATTGTTCCAGAATGGTGCCAGCACAACTCCTCTGACAGTTTTTATTTTCTTTTAGTACCATATTTGCCATTCGCAGAAGTTTGAGAAGAACCTTAAAGTTGGTTTAATTTGCATTTCTCTTATTATTAATGGTTTACAATATTTTTTCATATAATTGTTGATACCTTTTTTTCCCCTTCATTTGAGAATTAAGGGTTCATTCTTTTTGACTATTTGTCAATTGGGCAGTGGCTCATATTCTTATGTATTTGAATAATTTCCCTGTCTCTATTAGATGTCAGACCTTTGTTAGAAAAACTTTCTCCAAAGATTTCTTCCCTACTTATGTGTTTCCTTTCCAACCTTAACTTCACGTATGTGTGGGTATGTATAAAAACATTCCAATTTTATGTAATCTGTTTATTTTATCCTTTATGATAGCCTTTATGACATATCTGGTCCATAGATAAGGATAGATCAACTAGGATAGGCTAAATCAAATGAAATAATATTTTTAAGTGATTAACATAGTGTCTGGCACATAGTGGGTGTTTCAATAACTGCTTTTTCCCTTCTTTGTTTCCTTTGTGAATGGTACCCTCTTACCTGCTCCTCTAATTTTAAGATATGTTGTTTTTTTAATATGTGAGACATGTACTCATTTGGAATTTAATGCAGAATGTAGTGTGTGTTGTTAGTCTAAATCTAATTTCTACCAGACTGCTTTGCAATTTTCCTATCAAGCTTTGTTGAATATTGAATACTTGTTGAGTTTTTAGGTTTATCATACACTATGCTACTATGTTCACTTGTTCCTGGATTATGTTTACCTAATTTCCTCTAATGATCAACTTCCCTGTTTTTTAAACCAGTACCAAATAGTTTTGAAGATTGCTGTTTATAGTATACTATATAGGATATTACTAGAATAATTTATTTTCTATATTTTCCATTTTTTCCCTTGAGATTCTTCATTTTTATCATTAAATGTGTTTTTTACAAACTACTTTCCTAGGTTTATAAATTAACTCTTTGATAGTATATTTCATGTGGTTCTGAATGAATAAATTAATTTAATGAGTATTGTTATTTTTATTACATTGGAATAACCCAAACTTGAGCAATTAATTTCTCTAATAATTTATGTCTGTGATTATTTATGTAAAAAGTATTTTTATATATAATTATATAATTCTTGTGTATATCCCATATATATGTGTATATATATATATATATATATATATATATATATATATATATATATATATGTAAAATAGTTATTTTGACTGGAATTCAACTTTCTCTCTTTCCTTGACTGGTTTTATTGATGATAGATTGAAAGGCTAATGATTAATCCAAATATATTTCATATCTTGTTACTTTACTGAAGTTATTATTACTATTATTTTTTAGTTGAATTTCTGGTATTTGCTAAGTAGATCATTATTTCATATGGAAAAAGTCTTTGCCTATGTTCACACCCAGAATTCTTTTACTTGTTATAAGTTTTGTTAACATTTCTAGAACTAGATCAAATAATAGTGCTAATAATGGACATTTTGCTTTGTTACCGATCTTAACAGGAAAGTTTTCTAGCCTTTCTCCATTATAGAAAATGATTTTAGATACTATTACAATACTAAATAACTTTTGGTTTTAGATGTTACTTATCATGACAATAAAAGGTGCATTAAATCCTATTCTTGTTTATGGTTTTTAGTGGAAATTTGTATTGTTTCCTGAAACAAAAATTCTGTTACATAAATTAATAAGGTAATTTAATTTTTAATGGTTTTGTCTATTTTGGTTAGAATTTTCCTAGTAGTGAAACAAAATTATATTCTTAAAATGGTACAAATTGTGGAGTTTGGAGTCAGGAATCCTGATTTTGAATCCTGCTTTAAATATTTACAAACTATGTGAACTTGGGCAAATCATTTAATCTTTTATGAAGAGCAAATGAAACAAAAATGTAAGGGCTTTGCAAATGTTAAAGTGCTGTATAAATTCCACCTGCTAGTAGTAGCATCAACAGCATCAGTCAAAAGGTATATTCTCTAATATGTAGTAATAATTTCTTTCATCGTATCTTATCCAATATTTTGCATTGATATTCATCAGGAATATTGGACAGTAGTTTTCTTTTACCACTTTTTTTCTTCCTGATTTAGATATGAAAAACATATTTTAATTATAGATGGAATTTGGTAAGTCCCTTCTTCCTATTTTTGAAAAGTTTGATTAAAATTAGAATTAAGTGTTCTTTGACTATTTTATAGAATTCATTTGTAAATATATCTCATTTTTTTTCTCCTGTGGGAGTTTCTTTTTGGTCTATTCAGTTTCTCTTTCTGAGGTTGAATTACTTAAATTATTTATTTTATATCTGGTTAATATAAGTATTTTATATTTTTAAAATTCATTGCACTGATAATTTCAGTTTTGTAGGCATATAAGGATTTTTTTTTAATTTCCTCTTCATTTATTGTTAATGCTTCCATTTTATTTTTTTATATTGGCAGTTTGATTTTTTCTATTTTTTGAAAATTAGATTTGCCAATAATTTAATTTATTTCATTTTAAGCAGTTCCTAGTTTTGTTTATTCATACAATAAGGATTTTTATGTATTAAATTTTAAAAAATTCTTCTATAATTTTTAGAATTTCTATTTTGTATTCATTTAAGGTTTTTTTTTTTTTTTTTTTTTTCATTCCATGCCTAGTTCCGATTTGGTTGTTTTTTTTTTTCTCTCTTTTGTTGATAAAAATATTCAGTTATAAATTTTCCTCTCAAGACTTCTTTGGCTGCATTCCAAAAGTTTGGGTACACTATCTCATTATTATCATTTCATTGTGTGGCATTTTCTTTTGTTTCTGTGATTTCTTTTTTTGACCTACGAATTCTCTAGGATTAAATTTTTTGTCTTCATTTAAAATTCTTTCTTTAAAGGTCTTTTATTGATTATAATTCTTTACATTGTGGTCAGTTAAGGGCACATTTAGTCTACTTATTCATCTAGAAGTATATTATGGCTCTGGCCACTTATCTCTACAAGTTTCTTGAACAAGTCTTTAGGGCTTTTTCTGATCTTTCGTCTCCACGCTTAATTCATTTTAGATTGTCAGCTTATTAGATATACACTCTGCAACTTTCCTTTCCCTCCACCCCCCCCCCCAAAAAAAAAAAAAAAAAAAAAAAAAAAAAGAAGAAGACTTGAGGAGTGGAGAAGTGGCAGAATATGCTCCCACCCACGCTTTTTGGATGGTTAAATGTCCCCGTGTGATCCTTCATGTGATGGCTAAGACTAAACCCTGCCCTCTACAAAACTCTCCAATTTGACACAACTTCATGGCAAACTCAGCTTAAGTTTTAGCCTTGTCCATATTTTTTGGGGAATAACAAACTTGCAACAGGAAAGGGAAAGTGAAGGGAATAAGCATTTATAAAATGCCTACTATGTGCCAGGCACTATGATAAATGCTTTACAAATATTATCTCATTTGCCATGGCCTTGATGAGCTTCAACCTAATGTTGTTAATTCTGTTTATAGGAGGTCTCCTTGCAAGACCCCAGATGGTTTGCTGCTGATATTCCGGCTGGCCTGACTCTTTTCTCCTGTTGCAGCTTTTGGCTGCAACTCAAAGTAGTTTTCAAAAAATGGAGGTCTGATTATGTCAGTCTTCTGAATGCAGTAGTTCTCTCTTTTATTTAAGATCAAATATTATTTAATCTTCATCTCATCCTTTTAAAATTTTTGTTTTACTGCACATAATTATTAGTATATAATATAGATATGTAATTGTTTTTGGTTGTTCAGGCCTATGATTTCATGATATAAAAAGCTCCTGATGAAGCACATAGTCTACCAATGTGGGTTCACATCTTCTCTGACACTTATGTAATTTTATGGAGTTGCTTGGAATGCTGAGATATTAAGTGCCTCACCCAGAAGACACATTTCTTTCTTGCTCTGAGGCCATTGGCCAACTATACCAGAAGTCTTCAATATGTAAGTCACATGCTATCCACAACACTTCTGAATGTAGCTGGACCAGATTAAAATATAATTGGGAAAATAGTTATCAAAACTAATTAAAATATAAGAAAGCAGATAATATGTAGTTTTAAAAATCAATCTAAGGGGTCCTTATCTGTAGTCTAGTAGCCCCTCATTTCATCTGAGTGTGATCTCACTTCACTATAGTCTTGTCTTATATAATTAATAAATAAAGAAATATTTAACTCTATTTTCACCTACCAGCTTTCACTCACATTAGCAGACTAGGGCCCAGCTATTTCTTTCCTCAGGGTTCTAAAGGTAACACTGAGAAGTTTGAGAGTTTCTCTATAGTCTTATCAGGTATTCTCTTCAATATCAATCAAACAATTAATATCCCCCATATCAATCAATTAGTTGTTATCAATTAGCTTTTATCAAGGAATATTTACTGATAAGATAATGCCAGGACAGAAGAACAAACCATTTCTGGGGTGGAGAGGAGGGGAACAAGTCCCCTGGGGAAAGTAGGTTCAAACTTTAACCATGAAAGTATTGAGAACTCATATAGTGATTGTGTTTGAGGGGTTCTTCCTGGTTCTGGGAAGGCCGTGTTTCTCTTCTAGAGTCCTCACCAAGTTCACTTTTGGGTAGAAGTAGACTAGTCCTTTGTTCATCTGGAATGGGTCAAGCAGGTCACTCACCTGATGTGCAGCTATTGCTACATGCTGGCAGTCTCTGCTCCAGAGACCATTTGCTTAGCAGGACAGTGATAGCCTCCTTTAAAGCTTGGAAAGTTGTAACCTGGTTCATTCTGTCCCCAGATAGTTATTGACCTCAAATCAGAGAAAAAGAAACTCAATAAAAACAGGCACTGTGTATTCCAGGATAGAGTAGCCAAGTAGAGATATAATTATGGAAGATTTGGCTACTGTTCCTTTCCCTACACAAAGGCTCACAGTTATGCTTCACTTAAAATCGGCTTGGAATGGAAGGGCACAAAGAGACTAAGGGAGGAATTTATCAGTTCTGTTGTATGCAAACTCAGTCCTAGGTTCAATATCTCTCCTACCAGTTACCATACAACACTGCCTCTCAGTCACTCATGGCTGGAAAAAAACCTTTCCAAAGTTCCACAAATTGAAATAAGGAGCATATATACTTTAAGGACTGGTATATTATTTTTGAAGCTTTTTATTTTCAAAACATATGCATAGTTTTTAACATTCATCCTTGCAAAACTTTGTGTTCACAGATTTTTCTCCCTTCCTTCTTTCATCCCTTTCCTAGACATCCCTTTCCTAGATCCAATATATGTTAAACATATGCACTTTTCTGTATATATCACAATTATCATGCTACAAACAAAATCAGATTAAAAAAGGAAAAAAAATTAGAAAAAGAAAGACAAAATGTAAGCAAATAACAGCCAAAAATAATTAAAATACTATATTGTGATCCATACTCAGTCTCCATAGTTATCTCTCTGGGTGCAGATGGCTCTCTTCATCACAAGACTATTGGAACCACCCTGAATCATCTTGCTGTTGAAAAGAGACATGTCCATCATAATTGATCATCATATCATCTTCTTGTTGCTATGTACAGTGTTTTCTTGGTTCTGTTCACTTCACTAAACATCAGTTCATGTTAAGTCTCTCCAGGCCTTTCTGAAATTATCCTGCTCATTATTTCTTATAGAACAATAATATTCCATAACATTGATATACCATAACTTATTTAGCCATTCTCCAGGTGATGGATATTCACTCAATTCCCAGTTCCTTGCCACTACAAAAACAACTGCTACAAACATAAAATAATTGATCCAAAATAACCTCACTGGGTGCATGATCTGTACCCCTTTTTAATATCTTCAAGGTAGGCCTCCTAGATACTTCTGGCTTTCCCAATTTTGGGGTCGGCAAAATAGAACTTTTACAGAAGGGGGTATAGTTCGGAAGTTCATTAACTGTGCCACTACAGACTTTGGTGTGTACTTTGTTGTATGATGTATTATTATTCCCTTTCTTCAGAGTTTGCCTTGGGGGTCCTTGAGAGAGGGCTTTACTGATGGACTCTTTGGGGCCTTTTGTCCTGGGGAGGGGACTAGAGAGATGGATGTATCTTTTCTCCTTATCCTTCAAGGTCTGGAGCCTCCCAGGATGCTGATCCTGTCTTAGTTCAATCTGCTGCTTTATCAGGAAAAGGAGTAGGAATGAGGAGCAAAGCGACTCCAGGGATGCTGCACAGTGTAGGTCAAGAGGTAGCTTTGTGTTGTTCTGCTGAAGATGGATGACATTTCCTACTGTGGAGTAAGAGAAAAGTTCCATTACAGTTGGGGACATGCTGTTAAATTATCACCGATTCAGCACGGATGGTGAAAAGCAAAACAAATGGTATCATTTGATCTTTTGGGTCCGGGAACACAGCTCCTCCTCACCAAACCTGATAGATGGGTCCACTCCGAGTATGGTCAGTTCTGGAAAAGAGCTCCTGTACCTGTGTCCCACTGCTGACCTCCACCTACCTCATTCTCTACCTTTAGTTTGAGGCCTTTTGGGGTTGCTGGCTCTGGTGATTTGCAGTGGGGTGTAAGCCAGCTTCCTCCCCCCCCCCCCCCCAACGAAGCACTGAAACTAGCTACAGAGGCAAGGACACTGAACTTCAAGCCAAAGAGAGTCCCTGATGATGTGGGGAGATGAGGAAATGCTCCTGGTTTTTTGATGTTTGGTGTCTGGGTGCTATTCAGGAGAGAGATGCTCTGCCAGCTCTAATATAATCTTGCCTCTCCCTTGTTTCCATTCCCTTCCCTTCCCATTCACTAAAGCTAGAAGGAGTAATTAAGTACAGGCTATTTTGTGGGTTTTGTTCGTATTGAATACATGAATTGGGGAGAGGTGTGTGTGTGTGTGTGGGGGTGTTAAGGACAGTGCATATGTACCTGTGGCTCTGTCTCTCTGTGGGGTTATGGAAGTGAGGTTGATGTTTTTTGCTCACGTAGCTTTCCCAGAGGAATATGGGCTGAGATCTGTGTAATCTGGTTTTATACCTCTATATGTTTACATAAAATGGGGGTGGGAGAACTATAGAGCTCCTTCCTGGCCTGTAGTTTAATTAAGACACATTTAATAACTCACAAAAGGGACAAGCTGTACTAAATCTTTCAGCCATAGGCTCTATCTCTGTAATGATTGGTTTAGGTAAACTCTGCTGGATTTTTTTCTTTGTCTGCAATTGCAGTATGTGGAATCTTCCTATGTCTTTCATTTTTGAGTTGTTCACCTATAACTTTGTGTACTTACCTCCCATCCCCATGCACTTCCTGAGACATAGAACTACTTTTTTATTTCAATATTGCCCATTATTTAGGGCAATATTATCTTATCCTCTTGGGATAAAGATGCATAAACCATTCTCCCTTCACCCTGCTGTTTAGGTGGATCAGTCATATAAATTAGGATTTGGATTGGGGAAATTTAGGCAGAAACTCTAAGGAAATGCATCCCTACCTCCCAAAATGTGTACAAATACAACGTCCCCATCTTCCTTCAAATCATTGAAAGGAGTTTTTGAGAACTAAACTAAGGACTTGAGAGAAAATGGGGTGGAATGTCATTTTAGGACTAAAATGGATTCTTAGAACTTTTATACATCATGTACTCTTAAAATCCTGTAATGATCCCAGAACTGATGTAAATTCATTCAGACCTCATTTGTAGCACCCATTGCTATACTACAGTTAGACCAAACTGTTGGAGGTGGAGGAAGGGAGAATTCAGGGGCCAAGATTGAATGGTTTTCATGGTTTTTTTTTTTTTTTGGTTTAATATTAATGTTACATTGTTATTCATCCCTCATGCAAAATTGCTAGAAGAGAGAGTAAAAGCTTTTGTCTCTTCTTACCTTTTATGCATACTCAGTGGTGGCACATCAGCCAGTTAAAAGGATTCACTACCAAACAGTAAGCTGACAGGAAACATGCTATGAACTGGGAAAAAGTTCCTTCCAATATGCATTACCAGAAGCAAGCTGGCCAAGTTTCCATATGGCCAGTATCAGATAAAAAATATCTTATATGCTCTAAATCCTACGCTCTCCTAGCTTAGTCTTCCTTCCTGCCCCACCCCCAACCCTACTCCCCACATTACTCTAGATTTCCAGTGATAAGTTCTTACTGTTGCCAAGAGCAACTAATGAAAAGTTAAGGGAGTTTCAAATGTAGATGACAGAAGAATGTCCAGAATATAATCAGAAGGTATTAATGAGCTAGCTACGCCTTGATCCCTTTATCAGGTACCAAATGCCTTGCTGATTGAGTCAAGAAGGCAACAAGTATGATTGGCTGAGAAAACTAATTCGTCACCCTTCTGAGGGCTTTAAATAGCTAAATCCTGAGGTTTGAAGGCAGTCTAGGCTCTTTGATTAGTTTGCATTTGAGAGTGGGAGAGATTTTAAGCCACTGCTGCCTGTGGAGAATAACCTTGCAAATGGAGAGGGGGGGAATTTAAAAGGGAACGGGGGAAACCCATAAAGTAAGGGGGAGGAGGGGGAAAGAATGTAGAGGAGAGGGTAGGAGAGGTAGAAAAGAGTTTCTGTGGAGGAGTCCCCTGCAGGAAAGGAAGATTGGGAATTTCTCCTCTCTATCCTCACATCAGTCATGTAGATTTGAAGGGCAAGCTACTGGGCTGGTAGGAACTATTTTTTCCAAGGGGTAACAGAGATATACTAAAGACAGACAAGGACACAGAAAGAGTCACTTGAGGGAGAAAGGAATTTTCAGGAGCAAATCTTGGCAAACAAGAGTCAGGCTATGGAGAGGAACAGATGCTGGGAATCCAGCCTGTGGTCTTTATGGGAGAGAAAATATTTCCAGGTTCTGCAGTGGCAGAAGTTGTGAGGTTCCTTTGCCTCATGTGTTATGCAATGAACAATATATGTGTGTATGTGTGTGTGTGCGTGTGTGTGTGTGTGTGTGTGTGTGTGTGTGTATGTAATACAATAAATATTTTTAAAGCATTCACTATGTGCCGGTACTGGGCACTTGGGGATAAAAATAAGAAAAAGACAGTCTCTACTCTCAAGAATCTTATAATCTAATAGGGGAAGTTTATTGTTATTGTTCAGTCTTGTCTAAGTCTTTGTGACCCCATTTGGGGTTTTCTTGGCAAAGACACTAGAATGGTTTGCCATTTTACAGATGAGAAGTTGAGGCAAGCAGGGTTAAGTAACTTGCTCAACATCACATAGAAGTGTCTGAGATTTGAATTCAGGAAGATGAGTCTTTCTGACTGCAGGCCTGGCACTCTATCCATTGTGCCACTTAACTGTCCTCTTAACTGGGAAAACACAATACATGAAAGAAGTAGAAAAGGTGGGGGGGGATGATACCCAGAACAAGACCTTGGTTATGTGGTCAAAGCCAATCAGCATAGCTGATGAGAAGCTTTTGATCTCTCTTTAATTAAGGGCGAATTGGGAGGAATTTTTGCTCCTTCCTCTAGCATTCCTTTTAGAAGAGCAGAGGCAATCAAGGACATGATAAAACATGAGTACTAAGGCTTATGCAGTCTCCAGGGTGATGACATGTATTCCACATGCATGCTCACTACCATATTCTGAGCCCATTCTTCCTGTGTACTTGTGGGAAAGTGTACCTCAGATTTAACAGTGGGAGGTATGGTTTGTATATATTGTTCTTACTATGCCATTTTGACAAATGCCTTTGCTATCTATTGTCTATCTTTTAGTAGTTGATTGTTACAATTTGGATACCAAACCATTTGGATGCTCATGAAGTATTAGATATGTGGCCATTTAGAGATCCAGTTCAAGAGTGCAGTTTGGGTTAGTCAAAGATGGCATATACATGACAGGCTAGTGGTCTTTGTGTTGCTACTTTTTAGAATCAAACCCTTAGCTTTGAAGGAGAGAAGAGAAAGGAGGAGGAGAAAGAAAAAAGGGAGAACAAAATTTCTCCTAGTGGTTGAAAGAGGTCTCTCTGGTTAAGAGAGTTAAGATTTGGGATACACAACTTTAGTCTGTATTGGGATTTTTGATTTAAAAAAGATATGCCATATATATGGTAAAGTTTATGGAAATATTTCTATCAATTGTTTTTGAACATTTACTAAGAAAAGACAAAGCATTAGCCACTCCCTTGTGAACAAAGATCTAAGTTTTATGTTTCCTTTCTGATCTGTAGTACTTGATAGAATTTGCTTTTTTATGCAGTTCCCCTAATAATTTAGGCCAGATAGAATGGGGAGGGCTCAGGCATAGATCCTAGCAACCAAGTATCTCCTTAATCTATTCTCTGAAAATTCTTTCCCCAGGAGTGATACTAGAATAAATTGACCTTATCTCTGAAACTGAGTAGACCTGAGTGAGAGAATTCATTGGGGTTCTCGGTTCACTATACAGAGCTTTATCAGAAATAAAGTGTTATATCTATTTACAGCTTGTTGGTAATCAAGTCATAATGCTTTGTTGCCCCAAAGTCCCTACCACACTCCCAGAGTGAAGGGAAATAACCTTCTTCTAGAGTTATAATGATCAATTTACTTTGAATTGTTACTTTCTTCTTAGTTTATTATTAATACCATTGTTTGTTTTACACTCAAAGAAAGGTCTTTGCTTCAAAGGAATTGTTTTTCTTTTCCTTTTTTGCTTTCAGGTTGAAAATCTGTCTATGAGAACTTGACAGCTTTTCCCGTTGATACTTTCCCTTCCCCCACACTCCCAGCACCAGGAAAGCCCCAGAAAGGTAATCTCAGCAGGACCACCATTGCTTCAGCAAAACACACATCACCCTGAACTACCAGGTAAGTTTCTTGAACCCCTTGAGACTGTCCTCTTCAAGGTAGCGTTATTCTATGTATCTCTAAAAGATATGCTGATGCACCTCCTGTTTTACAGACCAAACCTGGATGTTTTTAGTTTTAAGTAGTAGGCGTAACATAAACAAATTTCTAAGAATCAGTCAATTGTGCCCCTACAAGAAACAACTGCTATCCAATGAACTGAAATCCATTAATTCTGCTGCAGAGGAATTAGGTATTAGAGAAATTTAGGGGAAGGTGTTGACTGTGTTCTTAGAGCCTGAGAGAGTGGGGTCAATGGATTTAGCCCATGTCTGTTATTTTCATTCTACGGACTGTATTCCTAGTCCCAGTATTCATCTTTTAAAAGCTCACCTTTGATTCTGATGATACTTGCTTTGAGTCTAATCCCTCTATTGAGTCAATATGTGTCTTCTGCATAAATGAAGGACTGTGAATAAGAATAATGGATTAAAAATTTAGAGCCTTTATAGACCAATCTCCTCAGATTAACATAACTTTTACATAGCCCCCAAATGGGGAAGGGATTTGTCCAGCGCCTTGCAAGGACTAAGCATCATTACCTGGTTTCAAATCCAGGATGTCAGATTTCAAATTCACTCTTCTCTCTATTGTATCACTGTCCTCTGAGAAGTATGAGAGCAGCAGCAGGAAAGCACTTTGGGTGATGGTTTTTGTTACTGTTTTTCTCTTCTGCAAAATTAGAGTTATATAATGGTGAGAATTCTGTGACTCCAGTGCAGGTAAGGTACCAGGTACAGGCTACTTAGTTACCTTCAAATTCCTTAGTGTCTCTATCAAATTTATGGGTTCAATAATTCCTGTGTAGTATACCGGTGTACTTCTTTTCTCCCTTTAATGATAGCAGCAGTCTGTCCTCTCTTGGGAGCTTGTGCATCTCTCGCCTGCTTCAATTTGAGGTAATGGGTTCATCATATAATCTGCATTGTGGGAAATGCTTCGTGTAACTTCCTCAGGGTTGAAATCACTCTATTCCCCTTCCCTTCTTACTTAAATCCCAGCTACTCTTCTTAAAAAAAATAAAAAAGAGAAGTGCATGCTAATGGAGGACCAAGCTGGAACATATATACATATATCAGCACACACTCTCAAAAAAATATAAACAAAAAAGCCAAAATGCCACCATCAACAGAGAAGCAAGTTAAGGCACATATCCTGTGGATAGTGTAAAAATAATAACAGTATCTCTGGATCACACCTGTTAATGAATCTCCTTGCTACCTCCTTAAAGGAGAGAAAAGAATGGATAAGGTAGTTCTGTTATGATTGCAGATTATATTTCACCATTGAGTTAGCTGTGTTCCAAGTATCTGTGTCTCTCAAAGCTTGAATTTCTGGAATGATCTATCTATTTTCTCTCTTGCTTTTACTCTCTCTCTCTATCTCTTTCTCTCTTCTCTCCCTCCCCCACTCTCTCTGTCTCTTTCTTTTTCTATCCATTCATTAATTCAATTTTTATGTATATGTGCACTTATATATTTGCCAAAAAAAAAAAGAATGGCACTGGATCATTGTTGATCAATCCCTTAGAAATTCCAAGTTTGAATCGAGGGAGGTAAAAATGCTGTTATATTAGTTGGATCTTTCTAGCTTGCAGCAATATCTATTTGTACTTTTTGGTTTCCTTGTCAATCTCAAGTACATGCTCTGAAATCATAAAATGTAATATGAGACTTTGAGAATCATGGTACCTCCACTGAGGGCAGAGGTCATATTGAGAGAAGGATTAAAGAAAAGGCTCTTTCTCTGATGTGGCAGCTCAGCATATTTCCCTAGCTGCACTAATCAGTTTGAAGACTGCAAAGGAAACTGAGTTCTGCATATCACCTTGAAACTCTTAAAGCACATTAAAAACAAAAAGTTGAGTAAATGTTAGGCTTAGGATCTGGACATGTGGTTTTTTTATTATAGGGAACTCCCTGGTAAGGAAACTGCCTCCGTCAATGAAAACCAGCTTCTTTTCTGAAACTTAAGATTTCTGGGAGAAGTTAAGTGATTTTACCCAGAGCCATTTCTGGGTGTGTATGTATAAATGTATGTATGTATTATGTATTATGTATGTGTTAGAGTTGAGACTTGGTTCCAACTTCTTTTTGATTTGAGGTCAACTCTTTTTCTACCATGACACAAAATATTAGTTGCTAGAACTCTAGCTTCCCAGAAATCAGCCGGAGTCAGGATCACTAAACGTCTTTATTCTTGATCTTTACCGGCCCCTCCAACGCCAGGTCATGAGTTCGAGAGAGTGTGAGTTCCACCACCCAAGTTTCTCCTCCTCCTCCCACACACATCACTTCCCCCTCTTTGTCCCACCAATCAAGTCAGCACAGAACAGCTGGGGAGGGTCAACCTTCAAACAAGTTAATAGGGAACCGTCCAATTGGCAATTAGTCTCACGTGCTTCATTATCCAAGTGCATTGCTCAGTTCTAGCCCTTTACAATTAGTGTTTCTAAAAGAAATATATATATATATATATATATATATATATATATATATATATATTCAGTATATCCATTGGTAATTTTGATCTTTCTTCATGGTATAGGTTCTCATACACAGTTCTATAAGTGTTCCTGTCTTTTTTTCCTTAAAGGTGAAAACTTGTCACTCTTTGAGATCTAAATCCAATCATAATTTGAATGAGTTTATTTTGTATTCTGCATCTAAATCCAATAATGAAGAAAAGAACTATGGGATAAGATTGTAAAATCTCTTCATTTGTAATTTGCAAACAAATTTGAACCCTAGTATCTAAGTGGGTTAAAAAAAAAATCAGAGAGCTATCATAGACATTAGAATTTAATTCAATGTCTGAGTTTTCTTTATATAGAAAGATTTCTTTACTCATGGCTTATTCATTAGCATTCCAAATGGAAAGTCCTTTCCAATTCTTGGTACATTGAATGTGACCTGGATATTTGGGAGTGAAGGATAAGAAAAGAATAGTTTCCAAGAGGCAGAATAGTACAGTGGAATGAGCAATGGATTTGTAGTAAGAGAACCTGTGTGATGTTGAGCAACTTACTTAACCACTCTGGCCTTCATTTTCCTTATTTGAGAAAGTTTGACTAGATGGCCTGTATGATCCTACAAAAGAAGGAGCAGTATCTTATATGTCGAGTCTAGCCTTCTTGATACCTTCTTCTCCCCCAAACCAGTAAAACTCTCCTGGGGGAGACAAAGGTATTACTTAAAGAGTAATTCAAGATCATTGATAGAGAAATATCAGAAAAGGGAGCTCTGAAGGTGCTTTTGTTCCAGTGAGTGGGAGTGTTAGATCTGCTTAGACATGAAAGCTTGTGTGATTTCATTCCCCAAGTCACTGCTAAAGCAAAGCAGCAGACTGGAGGAGGGAGGGGGCAGAAGCAAATGCTTATGCATCTGTAAAAGGAGGTCAGCTGAGAAACTGTTGCTGAGAAAGAGCATTTTTCTTCCACCTGTCCCTCCCCATTTCCTATCTTCCTCCTCCTTAGAAAAAGCCCCATAAATTAGGCCCCATTTTAAGACCCATCCTTTTAAATATGGATTCAATTTAAATTTTACTGTATAGTAAATTCTGAGTGCTTATTAAAAACATGAATAGAGATTAATCTGCTGTAAAACGAGATTTGTCTATTATATCCAGTAGCTGAAGCTTAGGCTAGATTCATCCATCATTTAGACAGGGAAGAACTAGGCATTCTCATTAGGAGCCATGATAAAAAATAAACAAATAAATAAATAAACAAACAAATAAATAAATAAATATTCCCATTCATTTTTGGAACTCTGATCTTTCAGCTTTTTGCTTATCCCATTTGTACCTCTGCCTCCATTCTCAACACTACATTATAATAGGGAGCCAGATTTTCCTGAAACAATAATCTTACTATCCTGATATTCAGAATCCTAACTAGAAAGAGCTGTTGGAACTTTGTCTCAGGGCACAAAAATTTAAAGAGCTCTGACACCATTTCCTTTAGTTATTTCAGCAAGAAGGAATATTTAAATATCACTCTTAAATAGCAAGAATAATTAGTTTTAAAAGTAAGCATGTAGAGGGTATACTTCCTCACCAATAGGCAACTGGATGCAAGGTGAACTCCTCTCCTGAACTGGTTTAAATATGTTCTCTTGCCTTAATGGTGACTTTCCTAGGAGTGACCTTTTGGAGTTCTAATAAATCCATCCTTTAAGACCCTGGGGACTGAGAGAGAGGTTTGAACCAGGCTCTCCCTTTGAGTCCTTTGGCAGAATATATCATAATTGCACATAGCAAGTAGCAGAATTGCTTGTTGTGGTTCAGCTGATAGCCTCTAATGAGAAAAGGTAGTGTTTTCTACAGGCAGCATGTATGGAGTTGTTCCTCTCCACTTTTTGTGGTGGTGATGGGCGAAAAGGTCATGGGGAGAGCGTTTATAAACAAACCAAGTTACAGGGACTGAGGGATGATACGGCTTCTTGGCAGGCAATATCAAGAATCTACAGTGTAAATGGGATGTGTTCAAAGAGCCCCTAGAAAGTCTTCTTCAGAAACCATATTTGAATAGCCTGTGAGTTTCATGGGGCATAGCAAGAGTGCCTTTTTATCTTCCTAAGAAAATATGTTTCTATGTCTATTTTGGGGATGGTTGGTCATGTGATGGGAGCTGTGGGAGGCTTTCACACAAGCTTGTCATGTAAGTTTGTCCTAGTGGTGTAGGTTAGTGCTTATGCTCCTCAATCTCATTATGTTCCTTTCCATTTCTTAAAAGAAAACCTGTCTTTCTAACTTGACCCCCTTACCCCAGGATGTATCAGCGAGCAACAATGGACTCTTTCCCCATAAATCATTGAGGAAGGACTCTGTTTCCTAGACATATTCATCATTCATTTCTCTTGTCTACTTGTTTTTAAAAGCTATTAAATCAGAATCCATCATTGTGGGGACATGGGATCCTCAATGGTGGTGATGATTTACAGAAGTAAAAATTGCCTGTATTAAAAGTACTTATTGTAAGAGAGGTTGATCAGGACTCTGAGATTTCTAGAGTTTTGGGATAAATGTCTTTTTGATGATCGAGAAGAGATAGTGCTCTGTTTTATTATTTTATACTCAGAGATGATAAACCATATCATTCTGCCTTCTCTTTGAGTTACACTGACCAACAGCAGGAAAAACTAGAAGTATGTTAGTCCCTAGGTTATTATTATTTTTTTTTAATGAGAGTCATAGGGAGAAATGGGACCTGTGGTTCCATTCATACAGGATACTTTCAATAAGGAAGTTCTGTTTAGGAATGCTGATTTATACCTGCTATGAGAGTTATAGTATTCTAAGTTTTCTAGAACTTGGAAAAGGTAAGGGACTTTCCCACAATCATATTGTCCATTGGTGTCAGAGACAAGGCTTGTATATTGCTCTTCCTCACTCTTAGGCTGTCTTTCTCTCTACTATGTCAAGTTACTTTTTAGCTTAAAATGAATTCTAAACTGGGAGTCATCATTAGAGACCTCAATTCAAATTCCCTTGTCACTCACTAGTGATGTGACTGTGAACAAAAATCCACATTCTTTTTGTTTGAGTTTCCTCATATATAAAAGAATTCCTATTGCACAGTTTTATTGAGTTGTGATGGTCAAAAGAGATAATGTAAGTAAACCTTAAAGGGTGGTATAAATTGAAATTAATGTTGGTATTATAAGAAATATGAAGGAAAGAATAGCAATGATGATTTTAAAATTTTTGTTACTAGTCACTCATTTTCTGAACATTTGTTAAGAATCTACTATGAAGTAATAATAATGATAATGTTAATATTTATATAATATCCTAATATAATGTATATTTATACTTACAATTAATTTAATTTATAATTATTATTTATTTGCATTTACTTAGTGCCATAGGGTTCCTTGCATATATCATTTGATACTCATAATAACCTTTTGAAGGAGATGCTATTATCATCTACATTTGATGAGGAATCTAAGGTTGAGTAGTTAAGTGACTTGCTTGGGGTCTTGTTACTAAATATCTGAGGCATAATTCAAATTCAGGTCTGCCTAAGTATAAGATAAATGCCATATCCCCTTAACGAGGTGGGGAGCCTCCACACTGGCACCTGTATAAGGCACACATAATCATTTGCATGGATGATGAGCAGAAAGATAGGTAGAACAACTTCCAACTGCTTGAGTTCTATAAGTTGATAATTTTGTGTGGCCCAGGAATGATATCATAAATATCCAAATGGCTCTTGACAGAAAAAAGGAAAAAAAAACTTAAAATCACACTTGCTATTCTTTCCTTTATATTTCTAATGATTCCCTGTTCTACACCAAGGAATAGAAACATATCAGCAGAACTTCCTTTTTAGTCTTTTCCCATTTAGGGTGGAGGGAGTAATTATATAGAAAATTCCAAAAGCCCACTGTCAAACAATGGAGCTTCTAATTGGTTGAGATTGGACCTGGATTGTTTGTCCTTTATTTTTACAGAAGACCAAGACATAAAGGAAATGGTACCATGACACCCAAGTGAAATGGATTTAAGTATTTAAGTAAGGGAAGGCTGTGCAAAGTCATCATCCTCACTTTCCCCTCCAGAGTCATCTGGGTTCAGTGGCCAGATTTAATATATATATATAAACACACATATACATCAGGATGCTTGGAGATCGTTGAGGGCAAAGTATGCTGAAATGATCATCTCCCTCCCCATTTCTGGACATTTTGCCTCTCTCAATACCTAAGATGATACCATCTTTTTTTTTTTGGCTGCCACATCACATTGTTGACCCAGATTAATCTTATTATGGTTTATAATTCCATAGCAATCTATTTAATTGCTGGGTAGAGACGGAATTACAGTGAAATGATAGAATACTTTCTTGGGTTGGTTTAATGTGAGTTGATTTCCTAGAAGAGTTGAGTCAGATTAAGAAAGATTTTGACATCTAGCTTTGGAAGGATTTTGGCATTAATCATTTTAAATTCTATTGTATTGCTGATGAGGAAACCAAAATGCAGACAGGGTAACTTTGCTCAAAGTCAAGTTGATTTGTTGATTTGACATAGATAGTTAGTTCAGAGACAGAATTTGAAAATAAATCTTTTTTTTTTATTAAAGCTTTTTTGTTTTCAAAACATATGCATAGATAATTTTCAGCATTCACCTTTGCAAAATCTTGTGTTCCTAATTTTTTTCTTCCCTTCCCCTTACCTCCTCCTCTGGACAGCAAGTAATCCAATATGTTAAACATGTGCAATTCTTCTATATATATTTTCACAATTACCGTTCTGCACAAGAAAAATCAGATCAAAAGGGAAAAAATTTAGAAAGAAAAAATGCAAGCAAAAAACAATAAAAGGTGAAAATATTATGTTGTAATTCACACTCAGTCCCCACAATCCTTTCTCTGGGTGTAGATGTCTCTCTTCATCACAAGATCATTGGAACTGTCCTCCATCATCTCACTGTTGAAAAGAACCATGTCCATCATAATTGATCATCGTGAAATCTTGTTGCTGTATATAATGTTCTCTTGGTTCTAATCACTTCACTTAGCATCAGTTCTTGTAAGTCTCTCCAGGCCTCTCTGAAATCATCCTGCTGATTGTTTCTTATAAAACAGTAATATTCTATTACATTCATATATCATAACTTATTCAGCCATTCTCTGATTGATGGGCATCTACTCAGAACTGGAAACAGTTTCTTATCACTACAAAAAGGGCTGCTTCAAATATTTTTACACACATAGGTCTGTTTCCCTTTTTTATGATCTCTTTGGGATACAGATCCACTAGAGACACTGCTGGAGCAAAGGATATGCACAGTTTGATAGCCCTTTGGGCATAGATCCAGATTGCTCTCCAGAATGGTTGGATCAACTCACAACTCCACCAACAAGGTAATAGTGTCACAGTTTTCCCACATCCCCTCCAACATTCATCATTATCTTTTCCTGCCATCTTAGCCAATCAAAGATGTATAGTGATACCTCAGAGTTGTCTTAATTTGCATTTTTCTAATCAATAATGATTAAAAGCATTTTTTTTCATATGACTAGAAATGATTTTAATTCTTCATCTGAAGATTGTCTTTGACCATTTATCAATTGGAGAATGGCTTGAATTCTTATAAATTCTCTATATATTTTAGAAATGAGGCCATTATCAGAACTCTTGGATGTAAATTATTTTCCCCAACTTACTGCTTCCCTTTTTATCTTGTCTGCATTGGTTTTGTTTGTACAAAAACTATTTAACTTAATATAATTAAAATGATACATTTTGCATTCCATAATGTACTCTAGTTCTTCTTTGGCCACAAATTTCTTTCCTCTCCACAGATCTGAGAAGTAGACTATCCTTTGTTCTTCTAATTTGCTTATAATGTCCCTCTTTTATCTATATCATGAATTCATTTTGACTTGATCTTGATATAGGATGTGGTATGGGTCAATGCCTAGTTTCTGCCATACTGATTTCCAATTTTTACTACAATTTTTCTCACTTAGTGAGTTCTTATCCCAGAAGCTGGGATCTTGGTGTTTAACAAACACTAGACTACCATACTCATTAATTATTGTGTCTTGTGAACCTAATCTATTTCACTGATTGACTTCTGTTTCTTACCCAGTACCAAATGGTTTTAATGACCACTGCTTTATAATATAGTTTTAGATCTGGTACAGCTTGGCCACCTTTGTTTGCATTTTTTCCATTAATTCTCTCGAATTTCTTGACCTTTTGTTCTTCCAGATGAACTTTGTTATTATTTTTTCTAGCTCAATTTTTCCAGTTGATTAGATATGACTTTATTTGTGTGGAAAACGTTTTGTAATTTTGCCCTGGCAGGTAGACTACCAAATATTTTATATCATCTACAGAAAAAACTCTTTTGGGGAGTAATGAAATGAATGGTAGAGGAGAAGGAGAAGATGGTCTCCAATTGTGAGCAGTTTTTTTTGTTTGTTTGTTGTTTCTGCTACAATACTCTTTACTTCTTAATCATAAGTCTACCTTGTCTTTTGAAATCAAAACCTATCAAAAAAAAAAAAAAAACCAGAAGAACCAATTCTAAAATTTAATTAACAGAGGTTTATGCTATTTCATAAATTTGTCTTAAGTTAAAATCAGGTACCACACATATATGCACCACCAAAGATATCTTCTATCACTAAATAATTCCTCTCTATAAGAAAAGGAGCTATTAGAATGTCTCCTCTCCAAGCTAGTCCCACACAGTTAGAGCTGACTCTAGAAGAGATAAATGTATTCTGAAGTACAAGGCTTAAGAGAGCAAATTCCCATTTTGGGGTAATGTTTTGGTGTGGAAATGGTCTATTCTTTTTCTGGGGCCAAAAGGGACTTACATTTTGAACCCTTGGTTTCTTATCAGGAAATGATAATGGGGATGATGACATTGATGATGGTAATGGTGGTGGTGGTCGCTACCCATTTAAGATTTGTAGAATGCTTTACAAATTTTTCATTTTATCCTCACTACAACCCTAAGAGATAGGTCTTATTTTCTTCATTTTACAGAAAATATCAAATCAGTGGAAGACTCAGCTGGGAGAACTTCAGGCAAATAGAATAGATGAAATAAGCCTTGAGTACTACTATCCTGTTTGTGTTAGATAGAATCTTTTATAGTTACTTGATATTATATTCAAGTTATATTCACACGTTTCTTAAGTATGTAATTTCTGAATTTCTGTATCCTTTTTTTCATTGGAATTAAATTTTTAACAGCCTTAACAGTTTGAGGTCTGGAGTTTGAGGCAGCATGGATCAGAAGAGAAATAGGGAATATGTGCCTGTTATTGTTGCTGTAGCTGAAGATGGTTCAGTTGTGGCAGATTTCAGAAACTTGGAAATTAAAAAATCTCAGAGTCTAATACCATTAGGTGGCTTGGCCCTTGGAGCTAAGAGTTAGGAACCATTGCACACTTTAGTAGAAAATATGGACATTGTATACCATTTGAGGTTTTTTTTTTGATAGAAAGCCCTAGAGCCAAGAGCTAAGTGGCTAGGCAATTTTCAAGAAGAAGATAATGCTTTAGGAAGTAGTGTTCAACAAGGTCTAAGGAGGAGGGAAGAATCATTTTACTAGCCTTTTAGGTCTTTGAATAGATTTAATGTGTTGATATTGTCCACAATGAGCAAAAGTATAACTCTTTTTATCCTATCTACTTTTGGTTGGAGGTATTTATTCTTTTTCTGACCCATTCTTATTAGTTTAGACATGAAATTATATTTTGACCATGGTGTGATATATATGCATATATTTATAAGTATGTATGTATGCATGCATGTATGTGTATATATATGTATGTATATATGTATATGTATATATATATATATATATATATGAAACACACACACATATATATATATATATATATTTATTTATAGAATATAGAGCAACATTTTTTATGTAGACTTTTGACTAATAGTTAACTGCTTAACAGGTACCTTTCAATAAGAGTCCTAGTCAGTCACAGAGGACACTGTCTGCCACATTCCCCAAGTAAATGCTCCTTGCTAAAATCGTTCAATTAGTGTCTATTAGTCACTCAGTGTGTTAAAGCATTTAGGACAATTAAGAGTGAGAAGAGTTTCCAGATGTAGTGCTAAGCACTGGAGCTGGGAACTTATGGTTTTGTTGGCTGTTTCCCATATGAAAAAAGCATGGCATCCTGATATATTGAATAGAATGCTGGATCTGGAGTCAGGGAAAATTTTGGGTTCAAATCTCCCCTAATGTATTTACTATATGTGACCCTGAAAGAGTTATTTACCTTCTCTGAGCCTCAGTTTCCTTATTTATAAAATGGTTGTAAGATCACCTATTTCATATGGTTGTAACAATGGAATAGTGATCATGTATTAAATGTTCACTATGCATTAGACATTGTACTAAGTGCATGAGATAATTTTTAAAAGGTTAAAAAAACACACACTATTTTAAGAGAGGTTAAAGTCTAATGAGTTGAGAAATGTTAAACAATTATGTACAAACAAGGTATATATTGGATGAATTGGGGAGAGAAATATTTCAGGAAAGTACTAGTTTAAAGGGGTTCTAGGGAAGCCTTCTTATAGAAAGTAGAATTTTTAGATGAAATCTGAAGGAAGTCAGGAAACAGAAGTAAGGATGTAGAGCATTTCAGGAACCAGAGGAAGCATGTAAAAATACCAGTTTTGTACAGATGTTGTATCTACTTTGAAGGATAGCAAGGATATCAGAAGTCACTGGATCAGAGAGTACATGATGGTCACGGTGGTGGGGATTGGTGGTCCTATAAGAAGTAAGAGCAATAGAAACATTTTGCAAGCCTTAAAACTCTATAAAGGAAACCAGCTTATGGTGGAATCACTAGCACTGATATTTAATATTCATTCAGTAGTTATGAAGCATAGTAAGCAAATGAATAACTGTTTTATCAAGTTCCTTCTGTATGATAGGCCCTGTGGTTACAAGTATAAAGAATGGAATAATTCCTAACCATAAAAGACTTCTATTCAAATATAGGATACAACTCATATCTAAAATATAAGGTATGTATAAAAGTGTTAGGCTAAATCCTAAGGACCCCAAGAGTAAAATAAATTCAGCATCTGTCTTTAGGGAATGATCAGGATGATGAAAGGTTCAAAGGCTTTCCAAATATTGGGAATCATTCTAGTCTAAGCTAGTTATTTTACAGATGAGAAAACTGAGGCTTTTAGAGTTTAAATGAATTGTCATTGATCAGTTTTGTAGGAGAGATAAGACATATACATAGAACTTTAATACAAAGTGTAACTATTTATATACTTCAAAAAAAGACAAAATATCATAGATTGCTTTTATCTGAGATTATCATGGAAGACATAGCTTCCAATCTGGATCATAAAGGATGGTAAAGATGGGAAAAATAGAGATACTGTATATGAGAGATTGGAGGCAGGGTGGGAATTCCAGCAGAGGTAACAATTGTGCAAATCCAGGAAGGCAGGAAAATGGGGTAATTGCATGATGGTTTTATTTCAAGATGTTCTTTTTTTTTATAAAGGCCCCTAGGATTATGACTATAATAGATAGGGCAAGGTTTAGAGGAAGAATCATATCAATTGCAAGCTGGACTCCAAGAATGGAACTAGGACCCAGATCACAGAGACTGGCTTAAGTGAACTAGGACCCAGATCACAGTGACTGATTTAAGATGTCCATATGATGTAAAAATAAATAAATAAATAAATAAAGATACCCAGGATCTGAAACAGGTGACTTGAAGCCAAGTACTCCTAAGATTCTTACTAACATCACAATGTTTAGGAGAAAACCCATCTCTTAGTCATTTTGAGGAAATTATACCACTACAGAAGTAAAATAACATAATGGAAAGGACTTTTTAGAATCTTTTGAACATTTGAAATGTTGGTATAACAATACTTGGAGATTTACCTCACAGATTTGTAGTAAAGAAAGTACTTAAATTGTTCCTGTACATATAAATTATTGTTATTATTATTAATTTGCCCATGAACTTGGTCCTAGAATGTGCTGATTTTTTTTTTCTTTTTTTTTTTTTTTGCTGAGGCAATTGAGGTTGAGTGACTTGCCCAGGGTCACACAGCTAGGAAGTGTTAAATGTCTGAGACCAGATTCTCTTTCTACAATTCTCTTTCTTATTCTTTTGTGTTTGCATTGCACTAGAAAGGCAGGTGTTCTTCTGAAGCAACCATGCTGAAACATTGTTCAACAAATAGAGGACTTCTCTGGAAATCAGGGGCTCACTGATATCTGACAACTGTGTGACCTTGAGCAAGTTAATTAAATTATCAGTGCCCTAGTTAGTTCTGTGACTCTTAAGTTACAGATTAGGTACAGATTTATAGAAGTGAGTTCTCAAATTGGTGATGCGTTAGGCCAGTGATGCCTTCAGAGATTAGGACCAAAAAGAGAGAGAATGACTATGCAGAGGCTTCGTCTTAGAGAGAGTCCCAGGCAGTCTCAGAAGGCTATGGAAAAGAATCTGTGTTAATTTTCTGAGTTACTTTCTGGCGTCCCCAGTTCACTTTGTCTCCCCCACCCACATCTCACCATCCTACTGTTGAGAACGGTCTTGAGAGCAAGCTAAGATTAAGAAAAAAAAAGAAAGAAAAGACCCAAAATCTAAATCTAAAAATAAACAGTTCGTGCTACAAGTACTAAGCATAGACTTTTGTCATATGAAGGAAGAAGCAGAAATTTACAATTTTTCCCTCAAGAAGGAGTGTCTTTGGGGTTCTTGACAGAAACAAACATGAAGTAGACACAATACATTTCAGACTAATGAGTGGTTCAACTGTGGTTTGTTAGAAAGGTTTTCTAGAGCTGGAGTGGGTATTTTGGTAGATGTATAAGATGTATATATCCACATATGTTGTCTAAATTCCCTGATATGGCTTATGTGAAGCTTGGATAGATATGATCTGAGACCTGATAAACTTCTGAGGAGAAGAGGAGAGCTTGAGGAAGTATGTTTACCACAGCCAATGTGCTAATGGGGGTGAAGTGATTAGTGTGGAGTACAATCAAGAAAAAATGCAGGACCCTGGTTTTCCACAGGCTGAATGCTCTTTCTTCTTTCTCCAATCAGTTTTAGAGTAGAATTATGTCTATATATCAGCCCACCTCCAATATTGATGGCCTGGATGTGCGCGCACACACACACATACCATATATATATATATATATATATATATATATATATATATATATATATATATATATATATATATATATATATATATATATATACACACACACACACACACACACACACACACACACACACTCAATATTCTTTCCACCAATCCAATGTCACATCTTCAGCATAGACAGCAGCACACGAAATGCCCCAGGGTGAAAGCCCAGTTACAAATGATTTTAGACATGCACTGAAGAAGACTCCTCAGAAGGGAAAGGAGATTGAAAGAATACTTTTGGGAGGGAAATATGATTTTGATGGGGACAGGAGAAACAAAATAAGACAAGTTGAGAGAAAGAAATCAGAATTGTGAAGACCAAAATATATACAGAAGCTGGGAAGACAGTATAGTAATTCAGGAAATAAGAATTCTAAAGTCATAGCTTTGAGACATGTAGAGGATTATAATACAGTTGAATTGAATATGGAATAAATTCAAAATGCTAAAGAAAAGGAAGACTAATGCCTAATAGAAATCAAGATAGAAATCGCCATTGTAACTTTTCTGGTATGTTGTTCCTAATTATTTCATTTCCTAACTAGATTATAAACCTCTTGAAAGTGAGATGGTGCCTCTGTATATAGTGAATGCTTAATATTTCATATAGTCATCAGATTTATATAAGATTTTATGACTTATAAAGCATCTTATTCACAATAATCCTGTTAAGTAGTTGGACAGATATTATCATCCCCATCTTACAGATAAGGAAATTAAAACTCAGATGAATTGACTTGATACAATTAATAACTGACAGAACCAGAAATCAATCCTATACCTTTTGACTCCCAAGTCAATTGCTTTTTCCATTATATGAAACCTAAAAAAAAAAAAAAAAAGTAGCATTTTATAGCATGTGGAGGTTTACAAAATTAACATATGTTAACGTATTTGCTCCCCCTGTGAAGTTAGTGCTCCATTAATTATTTATATTATGTATACACGCACATACACACGCACACACACACACACATATATTAATTAAATATAATTAACTCCATTTATATACAGGAAAACAGTCTCAGCGAACCTCAGTTTAAGTGACTTCCTCAGGGTCACTCATACAACTAATAAGTGTGTAGCAGGATTCAGATTCAGATTATCCTAACTCTAAATTCAGCATTCTATCTACTATACACTCAGCAAATGTGGCAATGTGTAGCAAATGTGACACTTAGCAAATGGCAAATATCATTAGATACATAAGAAGGAAAAGGCAGGATAAGCTGAGATTTTTATTTCTTTCATTTGTCTATTGTTCAGAAAAATAGATAAGAGAATTCACGTAGGTATGGGTAAGTGTGACATATAATCTGTGAAATATATATCTACATTTTTAATGTGGAGAATAGGAGAGGTGCTATAGAATTGAAGAGGGCCTTATGTTGTACTGATTTATTTAAAGGAAAGAGATAGCACAATATAGACCAGTGAGCTTAACTTCCTAACAAAATTCTTGAATGTATTATTAAATAAATGGTTTGTGAACATTTAGAAAGGAAAATAGTGGTCACTAAGAACCAACTTGATTTCATTATATTTCCTTTTAAAGCTTAATTTAATTTTTTTCAATCAACATAAATCTATTCTACTAGTTGAAAAAAAAAAGAATGAAAAAAGAAAAAAGCAAAGCAAAACCCTTGTAACAAATATACATAGTCAGATAAAATAAATTCCTGCATTGTCCAGATTCAAAATGATCATTGCATTTTCCTACAGCTGGTGCATATCTAGGAGATGGGTAGAATGCTATTTTATTGAGCCTTGGAGTCATGGTTGGTTATTATATTGCTCAGAATTATAAAGTCTTTCAAAATTTGTCTTATAATGTTATTAAATAAATTGTTCTGATGACATTTCCTCTTTTTTGACAGTTGCTATGCTGGTAATTCAAGGGAATTCTATAGACATAATTTACAGATGATCCAAGAGAGCCTTAGCAATATGACGTTGAGGGAGATTAGAGAAAACTTTGCAGAAGAGTTAGCTCTGAAGTTGAAATTTGAAAGAAGACAAGAAATTAGAAGTCAGAGATGATGAGGAATATATTCTAGGCATGGGAAATGTCCAATGTGAATGCAGTAAATAGAATGAAAAGCATAGATTCAGGGAATATCCAGTAATCCAATATGGGCAGAATACATAGTGTGTGATAGAGGGTAGTATGAAATAAGAATGGAAAAGTAATTTGAACATGGATTAAAAAGGATTCTGTATTTGTTTTGTGTTGCATTGCAGAGGTAAATTGGTAGCCAATAAAAGTTGTTGAGCATGTGAGTATAGGGTCATACCTGTGCCTTAAAAGATAATTTTAGTAGTTGGAGAGAATATGCAATAGAAAGAGACTTGACAGCAGGAAGATTAATTATAAAACTAGTTATACTGATTCAAAGGATCTAAATTAAAATGGTAGCCACTTAGGTGAGGAACAGATTCAAAAAGTGTTGGGAGTGAAATTCAGTAAGACTTGGTGTCTGGATTTGGAATATGGCTAATGTAAGAGTGAAGATGACTTTGAGTTTGGTTCACTGAATACATGGGTCTTTCCTCCACAGAAACAGAAATTTGAAGGAGAGGTGAGTTTAGTAGGAAAATAAAGTTTTGTTATGGATATTTTGACTTTGAAACATATACTAAGCATATCAGAGGAATTAGGACTGGATCAATAGATTTAGTTATCTTTGTGTAGATGTTACCTGGACCCAAGGGAGTTTGATAAGTTCACTAAAGGAGAGAGTGTAGAAAGAAAAACAAGTAGAGAGAGGTTTAGGAGACACCCATACCAAGGCATTAGAAAGTGGATGATGAAACAGACAAGTAAAAAGAAAAATCAGAAAAGAGGGGTGTCACAGAAGATAAGGAAAGAAGAGATGTTGAGTTTGGGATGTCAATAGTGTCAGAAGCTGAAGAAAGGTTAAGGAAGAAAAAGATGAAGACAAAAGGTACCAAGATCTAGCAGTTATAAGGTGGTGACTAGAGAGAGAAATTTCAGTAGAATTGTGTGATGAGAAGACAGATTGCAACATTGAAAAGTGAGTAAGTAGGTGGTGGGGAATTGGAGGCAACACATGTAGACAATTTTTTCCCCATAATTTGGCAGTAAGAAGGTGGAGAGAGATAGGACAATGCAAATAACTGTATATATGAAATATATCCAGTGTAAATAGGAGTTAAGTCAGAAGATCCTAGAAAATGGGAAATTGGGAAAGACATCTTGCAGAAAATTGGGATTTGAACTGAGTCTGGAAGAATAGATGATATTGGCTTGTTCTACTATGACATTTTTGGAAGTCTCATACCATTGAAATTTAAATCACCATACCACCAATATAAGAGTGGACCAGCCTATGAGAATGTGGTTTGGGTGATTTGTGTGTATGTATGAATAAACAGAGTGAGAAATGATTAAAGACAGAGAGAAGCAGATCTTGTGAGGGAAAAGAAAGAGGAAAGGAAGGAAAAGTGGGAAGGAGAGACAGAGAGGGAGAAAATGAAGGAGAGGGACAAGGGTAGAGAGAGAGAGAAAGGAAAATAAGAGATAGTCAAGGAGAAGGTGAAGGAGGGAATGAGAGAAAGAAGTGAGGAAGGGAGAAAGGAAAGAAAAGAAAAAGGGGAAAGAAAAAGAGGAGTATGTCTGTTGTGTGTATGTAGAGCAGGAGTGGAGAATAGCTTTTTGAGTAATTTTTTCCCTCCTTGGGAATAGGAATACATGGATAGTGCTTGGACAGATGGTGTTTTTGAATGACCTTGTATCACTGGGTGATTCCTTCCATTGCTGAGTAATGGTTGAAATTGTAGGAAGCTTAAAGTGGTGTTGAAACCTGCTGTTGCTAGTGGGAGTTAATCAGGATGCCATCATGAATGAGAAACCTAGAAGGAATCAATATAAGCCCCAAATGAACAAAGATAAGGAAACATTGTTGCTTAAAAATAGAAAAGAGAGGCCTTATATCTGCTTATCAAACACAATTGCACAGAGATACTGAAACATGCTTCCTTGTCTACTGGGGTTCTATATTTGTAAAAATGTTTCTTTAGAATGTAGAACATAGAACCAACCCCTGCAGTTCTGTCACTTTTCTATCCCCCTTTCCACATGGTCTGTGGAAGTGGTAATTCAAAGATTTTTAGAGCAAATATCAGTCACTAAGCATTTTTTAAATTGCCAGTTTGTTGAGATGTTTCCTTTTATCTTCTGCCTCTCCATTGCTCTCTGTCTTTCTTTTTTTTTAATTTTCTTTTAGGCTTCTCCAAGTCAGGAATTTGGTTGTCTTCTTTGGAATTCTGGTCCAAAGCCTATAGGTCTTTGCTTCTAAAAAGCTCTTGTTAATCATTGTTATTTTTTAGTGTAGCCTAAAGGAATCCATATCTTAAGTCATTTTACTTAATCCTAGGGAATTATTTTATTTCTTGTCAGGATCTGACCTAATGTGTATGACCTGGATAAATATGATGCTATTTATTTATTGAGTCTATAAAGCACTTTTACTCTAAAGAATTCAAGTTTCTATACAAAGAAGTTTAAACATTCTTTAAACATTATAATCTACTTTTTCCAAATAATATTCCATGGAATCCAGGTAATGTTTCATTTAATATGAATAGATTTCCTGGAAAAATATTACTAGTATTGAGGTAGAGAGAGATTAAGTGATTTGTCCAGATTCACACAACTAATAAGTGACTGAAGCACATTCAAACCTGGGTCTTCCTGACTCTAAGCGCATCACAGTATCTACTGTGCCACCTGTCTCTAAATGGGTGAAGCAAAGGTCTTGTCCAGGATTTCTTGCACATTCATCGATGATCATAACCTAAGATCAATGAATCAGTGCCTTGAATTTCCCTGGATTCTAATCCCAGCCTTAAAGATTTAAATCTGGAAGAGAATTTAGAAATTGTTTAGACCAATTTTCCAGTTTTATAGATAAGGAAACACCAAAACTCTTAGCCAAAGTCATATAAGAAATCAGATGATAGACTGGTCCAGAATACAGGATTTTTGACAACTAGTCCAACATTTTTTTTACTATATTAACACTGGAATAGATTATGGCACTTTCTATCACAAGTTTATTGGATTTGCCTTGAATCACCTCATTGTTAAAAAGAGCCAAGCTTATCACAATTGATCATTACATAATCTTGTCACTGTGTACAATGTTTTCTTGGTTCTACTCATTTCATTCAGCATCAGTTTATGTAAGTTGCTCTCTGAAATCAGCCTGCTGATTGTTTCTTACAGAACAACAATATTCTATTACATTAATATGGCATCACTTATTCAGCAATTCCCCAACTAATGGGTATCCACTCAATTGTCAGTTCCTTGTCAGTACAAAAAGAGCTGCTACAAACATTTTTGCATATGTGGGTCTTTTTCCCTCTTTTATGATCTCTTTGTAATAGAGATTCAGTAGAGATTGCTGGATGAAAGAGCATGCAGTTTTGTAGCCCTTTGTGTATCATTCCAAATTGCTCTCTAGAATGGTTGGATCAGTTCACAACTCCATCAACAATGCATTATATAGAGGGTATAAGATTTGAAAGTTCTTGTGGAGGTAGAAGTGTCAAGATTTGGCAATTATTTGCATATATGGAGTAAGAAAGAATCAAGAATGATGCTCAAGTTATTAACCCAAGAGATTAGAAGAGTTAGTGATGACTTTTATGGAAACAGAGAAGCTTAAAGGATTGGTTTGAAGAAAAAGATGAATTCTATTTTCATCATGAAGCATTTGAAATATCTAATTGTCAATTGATTTATGTAGGACTGAATCTTTGAGTTTGTGTACACACAAAACACTCACACATACACACACATGTATCTATCAGTTATCTACATAGAGAAAATAATGCAATGAATGGGAGCTGATGAAGTCACTAAGGTAAAGAATGTAGAGGGAGAGGGGGAAAAAAAGAGTACTTACTTCAGATACCTATAATTAGAGGGCATGATTTGGGTAATGGCCTAGCAAAAAAAAGTCTGAGAAAAAGTAGTTAGGTAGGAGAAGATCCAGGAGAAAATAGTGTCACAAAAACCCAAGAAATATCCAAGAGAAAAGAGTGGCCACAGTATCAAATGCATCAGATAGATTGTAAAGAATGAGGGCACTTTGGAGAGAACAATTTCAGTTGAGTAATTAGCTCTGAAGCTAGATTGCAAAGGGCAGAAAAATTGGATAAGAGGTACCAAAGTAGAGGAAGTGAGAGTAGTAGAAGAAGTGACAGCTTTTGTTGAGATTGATGTTGAAAAGGAAAAGAAATATAAGAAGATATTTTAAGGGGATGGTGGGTTCCAGTAGAGTTGTTTTCTCCTTTTCTTTCTTTTAGGAATAGAGGATTTTGAGACAAATTTGAAGATAGGCAGGAAAAGAGTCAATAGAGATATTCCAGCGGAGCAAGTAGGCTTGAATAGACAAAGGGATTGGATCAAGTGCAAATGTTGAGGGGTTGGCAAGGAAGTGGACTGCCTTATTATCTACCAGACTAGGAAAAAGAAATGAGAAGAAGGGATGATGTCAAGGGGTTTTGAGATGAAAGGGAGAAGAGGATATTTAGTTTAAATGCCCTCAATTTTCTTACTAAAATATACACCTGGGTGGAAAGAAATGGGAATGGAAAGGAAAACTGAAGAGCAAAGAGAAATTTTAAAATAATTTCATCAGGATGTGAAGTAGGGAATCAATTAGAGAAGAATAAAAGGATTGACTTGTTAGAGTCAGGCGATATTGAGGTTGGATAACATCAATTTATACTATGTCAGCATAGTTGAATATTTTTGTTTGTGTAGTTTACCCTCTGCATGGGAGAAGAAAATTACCATATTTTGATGAGCATAGAACATACTTGAGGTAATGAATACCTGTTTTCCTTTGTGAGGAAATATAGGGAAACTGACTTAGTCAATGTGTGAAGCTCTGAGATTAAAAGACAATTTTCTGAGGCCCTCCCCAAGTTTTTCTTTTTTAATACAAAGTGCTAAGAAGATCTCAACAGTAAGAAACCTTGAATTCTGGGCAAAGCTATTAATAAAACTGTCTGGCATTCAATGGGTTTGGGTACCACTTGATACCAATTATTACAGGGAACATAACTAGAGGATGAGAAAGTAAACAAGTGTCTGCTAAAAGCTTTACATCCAGTAAAAATGTCAAATAGGTAGGACTTTTAATGTTTCTGCTTTGAGGGATTTCTGCAAACACAAGGGTTCAGAAGCAAGATGTTTACAATAGTATTTAATATGGACAATATTAATTATGCTTTAAAATTATGTTGGGGCTTGGAGTAGGATTTTTTAACCTCTTCCATTTTGCTCACCAATCAAAAACCATTGCTTGAGTTGACATTCAAAGAATGTAAGATGGAATAGAATAGTCACACAAGTTTGTAGTGGTAAAAAAGGGCTCACTTAAGTGTCAACAAACAAGTTGTTGATACTTTAATCAATTGATCAAACAACATGCCATTGCCAGGCACTGTCCTAGGTACCAAAGATACAAAGATAAAAGCAAAAACAGTCTCTTCCTTTAAGGGATTTAGCTGAAAGAGTCAATATTGTGTGGGTATATATATGTGTATGTATATATGTGTGTGTGTGTGTGTGTGTGTGTGTGTGTGTGTGTGTGTGTATGTCTATATGACACAAACAAAAATAGATGTTGGGTGATTTCATAATAAACGAACTAGTAGGTAGAAGATTAAGAAAACTCTTAGGGAAAAGGTTGAGCTGAACCTTAAAGGAAACTGACTTCTGAGAGATGAAAGAAAGTAGGAAATGCATTCCAAGCATCTGGAATAGTCAGTGCAAAGGCATGGAGAAGGGAGATATCAGTGTCGCATATGCACATTTTATATATATATATATATATATATATATATACATATACACATAAATTATGTGCACATAGATATACATGCAGATATAGATGAATATAGATAGATAAAACCGGATTTTTCAGGATTAAAAAATCAATAATGTAACAATTATCAAAATACTATTATTACATAATCAGAAAACCACAACATGAGTGCTGTGACATCATTTGCCACATATATTCTTTGAGCCATCTTTTTTTTTTTAAGCCTTTTATCCCACCTGGTGCTGTTAATTACACCAGGTGAGTTGAAACCTGGAGGCCTCACTAATCAACCATAATTATGTAACTCCCTATAGAAACCTCTCTACCAATAGCCAGAGTGTATTCTACAAACCAATTGCATTACCCCTTAGCAACAAAGCTTGGCAACAGCAATTGCTACACAAGAGGAAAATTAGCAAAATATTCTTTTGGGGAAAAAATCATTGGAATATCAATGTTTTTCATTATTTCAAAATTTAGCATACGTTTTTCCACAAATGCCAGAGACCCTCAAATTACAAATACTGGTTTAAATGACTTTGTTGGTGAAGCAGTAGGACCTTAATATTTCTCACTGAAGGGGTTCTTGATTAGCTCTAATCCAACCCTGACTTCTATGAATTTCCCATTCTTGTTCTTAGCTTCCCGTGGTGAGATGGGGAGGTTGACACTATGGAGCCCATTTAATGAATTTAACCTTTAATTGACTGAACCCTTCTCTGTTTAACTGTTTGGACAATATAGTTTTCATTGCAATACTCAGAATACAGGTGATAGGTAAATAGAGCCCTTCTTTCTTACTTCCATATATGAAGAATGTATGATTTCATCAATATAGGGAGCTCTTTGCATGGAAATAACCTCTTGAGGCAGATTGCAAACTGTCTCTGTCATAGTAGATAAGTAGGGAATTGTCTAAGATGCATAGGGGTTAAACAATTTCTTCAAGTGATGGGTTGGGGAGGAGTAGTGGTAAGAACTGGACCTAAGTCTGCCTGACCGTAAGCTCTCTATATATTTTGTCAGTTTAAGTTCTCTTGTATTACTTATTTAAATCAACTTTAAGGGCTAGGTACATTTATCCTTGCAGATATTTCAGAACAACAATGTCCCAAAAAGTTGAATAAATAAGAACTGGAATGGAGGAGTGAGGGAGAAGAGGTGGTAATCAGAGATATCTAAGATTTGAAGGTATCTTGAGGTCTGAGGCTGGAAGGAGAGCTTCTCCACTTGACTTAGTAAGGTATTGTCTGAGAAATTCTGTCAGGTAAGCTTGAAAGCATAAGATCCATATGTCCATTCCATACCTCATAATTGGGATACATTACTTAAAACTGAGATCTTTAATTGGAGATGGTATGGTTATTTATTGGATGATATACTCAAGCTTCTCATAAGGATTAGTCTAGACACGAGGTTCTTAACCTTTTTACCATGGACTCTTTTGCAATCTAGGGAAGACTATGGAGCCTTTGCAGATTACAAAGAAAACCAATTATACTGATATGTAGATGTACATGTGCTATATAGAGGTATGCATATATACAACACAGCTATGCATATATGCTGTATTTCAATGTAATTGTTTTCCTTTGTCCTACTGTATATGTATATACCTATATATGTACACATACACAAACACATATATATACTAAATGAGATTAAAATTCAAGTGTCACCTCTTAAAATATCTTCAACAGGTTTTGTATTTTTGTCTTACCAAAATTACTTTATATATATGGAGTATATATTTTGCATATATCATTTATTTAACTATGGGCATGGTTGCTTTCCCTCTAAGCTAAGCTAAGGGCTTATTTGTTTTGTATCTCTAGCAATGTAGTACAATGGCTCACATGTAGTAGGTACTTTATAAATGTTAAGTGGAAATTGTTTCGAGAATGCTTAATCTCGTTCTACTTATGACTTCTTTTTGTCTGAGAAATTTTACAGGACCCCAGTTAGATAGGTATATAAAAGAGATATATAAATCAAACATTTATTGGAATAAATCATAATTTCTTGACTCTACATTCAGTTGAGATCCCATATAGTATCAGAAACCACAGTTTAAGAAGTTGAGATGTAGAAAGTTGGGTATGAAAGGTGTGAGGAGGAAACACAATGCTCAGAATTTAGTTATGGAACTGAATTTTTGGGGTAATGGTCCAAGTAGGAGTGTATATGGGAGTTTGGAGGCTTATCAGATCCTGTGGAGCACCATATGGTTTTTTTCTTTGTCTTGAAAAGGTAAGATAATATAAATACTTATGTGATTATTTGAATCACAATATAAAATTGAACATAATACTTTCTTAAAGAGTGAAAAAAAGGCTATCAACTCCATTGTGACCTGCTTTATGACCTGATTCTTTGGGCATATAATGAAATAAAAATTAAGAGCGAGTTTGTCTTATGTTCATACAAGTCAGTGCAGTTCCAAGATAAGAGAAAGAGCTTGAGGTGGGTTGCACCTTCTTTTTTCCTGTGGCTCTTGTTTTTTCCCTCACTTTGGATAAACAGAATGACATAATATATACAAAGTGCTTTTTAAACCTTAAAGCTCTATATAAAAAGTTAGCTATTGTTATTGTAAATGGTCAGGTTTTGGAAAGCCTCTACATAATACATTCCTAGTCAAATCCCCTCCTCATGGATAGCTCCTCATGTAGACATTCATCCACTCTGGCTATTTAACATGCAAGTAGTGTTGTGCTTGGAGAAATTTAGACTTTTTTTTGGTGTGTATGTGTGTGCATGCACGCGCTTGCATGTAAATGTGGGTAGGTGCTGTCCTGATTGATGGCAATTAGCATTTTCTAACGGTAACAGATGTTCAGATTGCCAGGAGGCTGATACCTAACGCCCACACTGCCATCTGTTCCACTGGGCAAGGCCCGAGGAAGCAGCACCGGGCCTACAGACCTGAAGTCCTTGGTGGTGTGTATTTAACAGTATTGTGTGAAATTTTTTTCTTGAGGGAAAAAAATAATAAAGATGTTTTCAGGTTATAAATAGTTCATACTGTTTATTATGGAATGGAGCTTTTCTGTCTGACTAGCAACTCCAGTTTCTGTGTAGTGCTAACAAAGGGAGGTATGAATGGAATACACAATGTTAACTCCTGGTGTCAAGAGGTGAGAGGACTGAGGGGCTTTGGAGAGGCCAAATTTTGGTGCATTTAACCAGCTCACAAGATCTGAAGAAGAAAACAAGGAGAGAGGTACTATAGGGAGGTAGGAAGAGGCAGGTGGAAGAGAAGACAAGGTATGGTTTTATTTGGTCATTGACATCTTGGTCTTTCATTGAACTTTCCAAGAATTTTGGATGCTCCAGAATTTGAGAAAGTAAGATTCTTGTTCCTAAGATGTGTCATATCATAGCTCAAGTCTGTGTCTTACCTGAATGGCCCTGGTCCCACAGCGTTGAGTTATCCCCCCGGCTGCTTTAGAACAAGATTGTTACAGATAAGGGATTGTAATAGATCTCTTTTTGTTTTTATATTCACAGACAAGTGGATACATGTGTATGTGCATTTTAAAATCCACAATAATATATTAATCTTTATTTCTCTCTTCCATAGCGCAAAGTTGTGAACCTACCATTCCTCTGCTCTTCCATTCACCCTTACCAATTCCAAAAGTAGAGTATTATTCAGTAGACAGATGCCTATAGGGAGAGCTGTTGCCTGTTAAAAAGCCACTCTGTCAGATGTACCAGAATTTAATTTTGCCTGCAGCTAACATTGCTGCACAAGCCCTTCCCTCTGTCCAGCCCCATAGTCTCCTTTTATGCCCCTTTATTGCCCCAGTAGGCCCCTTTTGCAAATGTTGTATTCTAATAAGCTGGTTTTGTTCATAACAAATGCTTGCTTCTTCTCCAGGCCATCTTTAACATTTCTCTCAAAAGTCTTCCTGGCACTTTGCCCACTATGTTGTCAGTGCCTTTTGGAGGAGAGGAAATAAACTTGCCTCTTTGGAAGAAAAAAGGGAATAAAAGTTTTATCATACATTTCCTTGTAGCAAAGAGATGAGAGAAAGAGACAGAGAGACACACATAAGACAGAGACGGGGACAGAGACGGGAGGGAAGGTGGAGGGAAAGGGGGGAAAAAGAGGGAGACAAGAAGTGGGGAGAGAGAGAGGGAGAAAGGGAGAGAGAAGGAGAGGGAGAAAGGGAGAGAGAAGGAGAGGGAGAGAGGAACAGAAGGAGAAGGAAAGAGGGAAAGGGAGAAGGAGAAAGGAAGAGAATAAGAGAGAATGAGTTTCCCTCATTTCCCCATCTGGTTTTTTTGGTATGTGTCCAGCAAATGAGCAATAAAATTCCCTATAATTGTTGGCTGCTAGGGGCTTGGGGTTAAAATCAGGAGTGGTTTGTTGATTCATAGCAGTCTAAGGAAAACTGTCTTTGATAGTGGTGGCAATTGCTGCTGAAGGTTAAAAATAAAGACTGCTTTTCTCCATTTGGGGCAAAAAATTAGGCAGCATGAGACTACAAAGGAAATGGACAGTGAATTATCTGTATTTGGGGAACTATAAAATGTTTTTATGGCAATTCCCCAATTTTAAAAGAGTGGCATGATTAGAACTTTGCCTCTAAACATCCAGCTTTAAAAATAATCACAATTACTGTATACACATTGTACTATTTTCATAATTCTCTATTAACTTTTTCATCTTTCTTCTTCCTCTCCTGAAGTTACTTCTTTAGTTAATCTATTGACAAGAATTTATGGAATACCTACCCTGTGTTCTGCTGTATAGTAAATATTATGCAAAAATGTTTTCCTTAAGAAACCTATAATCTTGTTGGAAAGGTAACAATTGGAAACAATCAGTGAACAGTATACCTATATATAAGTGTCAAATTATATACAGAGGAATCCATAGTGTGAATAATTGAATCATGGCTCTTCTATATATCTCTATCTCTTATTTCCTTGCCCTTTCTCCTATTTTCCTTTCAATAAATAATATTGTGGGTTACATTGAGTACATTTAGAGGTATTTAATAACTATAAATACTTAAAATAAAACTATAATAAACTATAATGTTTTGGTCCCAGATAGACAGGTATATGATTTAAAAGGATATAATATGATTTTTGAAATATTTTATTTATGTTTTTAAAATGTCCCTGTCACTTCTCAATTCCAACAACATTCTTCTGCCTTCACTAATAGAAACCTCTGTTTTTACGAAGTACAATTAAAATATTCTGAGGATATTGAGCAGGTTTACCTCATTCTGAACTTATGATTTAGTAGGAATTCATCAAAGTGGGAAGTATGCTTCATCACGAGTCTCCACCAAAGTCAAAATAGCTCAGAGCTTTGACCTAAATTCTGATATTTTGGAGTATTGTTTTCTTTCACCTTGTTGTGCCTTTTTATATTTCTCTTATTTCTCCTAACTTTGCTTTGTATTTGTTCATAGAAGTCTTCTTCAGTTTCTCTGAATTCTTCATATTCCATTATACTTATAATTTGCTCAGCTATCCCCTCATCAATATTTACCCATTTTAAAAGCAGTTTTTAAATTTAATAATAGTTTTTTATTTTCAAAATACATGCAAATATTTTCAGCATTCCCTCTTGAAAAACCTTGTGTTCCAAATGTTTTCCCTTCCTTCTCTCCTATTTCCTTCCCTAGACAACAAGTAATCCAGTATGGATTAAACTTGTACAATTCTTCTATCCATATTTTCACATTTTTCAGAAATCAGCTCAAAAAAGAAGAAAAATGAGAAAGGAAAAAAAGCAAACCAACAACAAAAAGTTGAAAATACTATGTTGTATCCACATTCAGTCCCGGTAGTTCTTTTTTCTGGATGCAGATAGCTCTCTCCATCGCATCTATTAGAATTGGCCTGAATAACCTCATTGTTTAAAAGAACCATATCCATCAGAGTTGATTATCACATAATCTTATCATTTCTGTGAGCAATGTTCTCTTGTTACTTAGCATCAATTCATGTAAATCTCTTCAGGCCTTTGTGAAATCATCCTGCTGATTGTTTCTTATAGAACAATAATATTCTATAATATTCATATACCATAACTTATTCAGTATTTCCCCAACTTATGGGCATTCACACAGTTTCCAGTTCTTTGTCACTACAAAAAGGAGGACTGCTACAAACATTTTTGTACATGTGGATCCTTTTCCCTTCTTTATGCTTTTTTAAGGGGAGGGTACAGATCCAGCAGAGTCACTGCTGGATCAAAGGGTATGCACAGTTTGATAGCCTTTTGGACATAGTTCCAAATTGCTCTCCAGAGTGGTTGGATTAGTTCACCATTCTATCTACAATGTGTTAGTGTTCCAGTTTTTTCACATCCCCTCCAACATTTATCATTATCTTTTCCTATCATTTTAGCCAATTTGAAAGGTGTGAAATAGTACCTCAAAGTTGCCTTAATTTGCATTTCTCTGATCAATAGTGATTTATATTTTTTCATATTATTAGAAATGGCTTTAATTTCTTCACCTAAAAATTGCTTGTTCATATCCTTTCACTATTTAGCAATTGAGGAATGACCTGTATTCTTATAATTTTGAATCAATTCTTTATATATTTTAGAAAAGAAACCCTTTATTAGAAAACCTTGGATGCAAATATTTTTCTAGTTTCTTGCATCCCTTCTAATCTTGACTACATTGGTTTTGTTTGTACAAAACTTTTTAAATTTAATATAATCAGAATGATCAATTTCCTTCTCATTATGCTCTCTAGTTCTTCTTTGGCCACAAATTCCTTTGTTCTCCACAGAATTGAAAGGTAGACTATCCCTTGTTCTCCTAATTTGCTTATCATACTTTATGTCTAAATCATGAACCCATTTCAATCTCATCTTGGTATAGGATGTTAGGTGTTGGTCAATACCTAGCTTCTGCCGTACTATTTTCTAATTTTCTCACCAACCTTTGTCTTATCCCAGAAACTGGAGTCTTTGGGCTTATCAAACACTAGATCACTATGGTCATTTACTGTGCCTTGTAAACCTAAAATATTCCACTAATCCACTACTTTATTTCTTAACCAGTACTAAATGATCTTGATGACTGCTGCTTTAAAAGCAATTTTTCCTAAAGCAAAATTTTGCTATAAATGTTTTGGTATATATAAGATATAATCCTCAATGTTGTAAATAGAACATAATCAATATGAGTCTACACCACAGTTTCTAGAACTTGGAGCTTCTTTTTAAAAGTCTTTCCTTTAATGACATCCTTTCTAATCCTATGCAAGGCATATTTATGAATAACTGTTATTATGTGTGAAGACTGAGTTAGCACCCTGGATACTTTAGAATCAGCTGGAATCAGGATAAGCAAAAGTCCTTGATCTTTATTCTTGGTCTTTAGGGGTAGAAGTAAATTGGATGGATACAGGATCTCCACGACCTCCCTTCTCCTCGTCTACCGCCAAAAGATCGAACCAACACAGAATAGTGGGAAGGGCCATTTTCCAAGCATATGCTTATAGTGTTGTCCAATCAGTAATTAGCCTTAAATGCTCGGTTGTCCAACCCCAGTGCATCAGTTTAGAATTTCAGCCTTTTACAATTATGTAGAGTTTCTCTTTTTGGTACTTTTTAAACTGTACAATAGGACTCAGAACCAGGGTGCTACATCTTCCCCTCAGGGTTCTAGGATACCTTGAGGGGTTTGTGAGTTGTTTTTTTTTCCTCTATGGTCTTCAGATTGACTCCCCATTAGATATGTTCTCCCCATTATTAGAAATCAGTGACTATCAGCCTAGTTCTACTCAAAAACTAAATATATGGCGATTTTTGCAAAGAAATGTTTACTCCAAAGGTATAATAAACACACACACACACACACACACACACACACACATCTTTATATATATATATATATATATATAAATTCTTCCTCACATACACCTCAGTGACACTTTCTTCCATACTTTCTTACTCTTGTGGATGAATAGGTTCAACTTATCTCATTTTCAACAGCCTTAATCTTGTCATATTCATGTTCATGTCATGACTACCTAATAAGTCTTAATTTCAGCAGCTGATCTTGAACATTTCTCCTGAAGATTTTCCCTTGCTCCTTTGAATATCAGTGTAAACTCACAGATCTTGGAATGCTGAGATGCTAAGGTACCCCTCTGGATCTTTTGAAAGTAAACATATAAGATGGATATTTTTTTTATTTAGAATTTTTTTGACAGTATATATGCATGAGCAATTTTTAAAATAACATTATCCCTTGTATTCATTTTTCCAAATTATCCCCCTCCCTCCACTCCCTCCCCCCGATGACAGGCAATCCCATACATTTTACATGTGTTACAATATAACCTAGATACAATATATGTGTGTAAATACCATTTTCTTGCTGCACATTAAGTATTAGATTCCGAAGGTATAAGTAACCTGGGTAGATAGACAGTAGTGCTAACAATTTACATTCGCTTCCCAGTGTTCCTTCTCTGGGTGTAGTTATTTCTGTCCATCATTGATCAACTGGAAGTGAGTTGGATCTTCTTTATGTTGAAGATATCCACTTCCATCAGAATACCTCTTCATACAGCATTGAAGTGTACAGTGATCTTCTGGTTCTATTCATTTCACTCAGCATCAGTTGATGTCTCTCCAAGCCTCTTTGTCTTCCTCCTGCTGGTCATTTCTTACAGAGCAATAATATTCCATAACCTTCATATACCATAATTTACCCAACCATTCTCCAATTGATGGACATCCATTCATCTTCCAGTTTCTAGCTACAACAAAAAGAGCTGCCACAAACATTTTGGCACATACAGGTCCCTTTCCGCTCTTTAGTATTTCTTTGGGATATAAGATAAGATGGATTTTTTTTACACATTGATGTAGATACCAAGGATCCATGCTCCTTCATAGGGTCACATTGCCTAAAAAAGAAGTGCTCTTGAGACATCTTATAGTATTGTCACTTACCAGATGTATTAAGTGAAAGAATCACTGAATGGGACCAACAGGCCAGGGCTGAAGTTTATAAATCTTTTGGGATGCTTATACAGCCCATCAATGCTCCTTCTTCCACATATGATTGGCCAACCAGAACTAGTTATAGAATATCTATGCATGTTCCACAGTGTCTTTAAGGCACTTTCCTTACATCATGATTCTCTTGTACATAAATTCCTGAATATCTTCAAAAAGGGAGTAGTAATGTATCACACATGTCCCAGACCCTTGATATCGAAAAATTATTTTAGAACTCTAGTGGTCATAGAAATTGAAGTGGTTCAATTGTTCCTCTCATCACAGAATCTTGCATATAATGGATAATTTGCAAATGTTCCTTTGATTGGATTGGATAATTATGTCAAGGACCTTTTTTGGGTCATATCTCTTCCTTGTAATTCCCTTAATATATTGAAATATATTTTTCACTTTTTCCCCATCCAACATGAGTAATATGGAAATGTTTTGCATGATTCCATATGTATAATAGGTAATATATGAGGGATAGGAAGGAGGGGAAGAATTAGAGGCTGAAAATAAAAAATTTTTAAAATTAACAATAAAAAGAGAGAAATACCCTTCTGAAACCTTAACTGAGTAGAATCAATAGTACTAACCCAAGATTTTCCCACCTCCTCTTTTTATTGTGCAACATTTAACCAAACTAGAATTTTCATTTTTATGTAGAAAGTTAATAATTGTATTTGACAATGGTCTGGGGTAAGCTATAAAGCACTTGTGAATTCTTCTCCTATGGTTCTTCCTTACCTTTCTTCCTTTCTCTGTCACAAGGTGATGGAATAATACTGCCCCTCATTTTATAACAGAACTCAAAGGATCCTTTCCCCTTTTTTCCCAAGCATAAGAAAGCTACAGTGTGGTCCCATTTTCTTTTTCACGGGTTTAATTGATCTTCACAAACAAGCTTTCCCTAATGACAGAGGCAATGGATAGGGGCACAGCATCTTGGGGCCACAGAGATGTTCTTTAAAGAAGACTGGAAAAGCTCCTGCTGGTTATAGAAATGACCCAGGGAAGTGTGAAAATCTGACTGTGTCTGTTTCTGAACTGATAAGTCTAGGATGTTGCCTTTAAATGGAAAGGCAAGGAAAAGAGGAGTGGTATTTGGTATTCCCTCACAAACTTGGGAGGACAGAACAGGAGTCTTTTGAATAAATCCCTTTGAGGATGGTTGCTTCTGCCAGACCTTTTTTTTTTTTTTTTTTTAAATCTTTCCCCCTCAATCACTCCTCGCCTCTTTTTCTCCAGGCTGGGCGACTGGCTGCAGGCAAACAATCTCTTCATTACATGCCAGTCATGCATCCCCCAAATGACAAGAGGGGGTGGGGACTACTTGGTAAAACCATTGCTACAAAAGCAAGATCACTTAAAAAGAAACAAATGGGTACAAGAGAAGGAGGGAGGGAGAGGAGCCAAAAAAAGGGTGGGTGGAGAAAAGACAGACAGCAATTTCCTGGCTTATGTCCTGCTCTGGAAGTCAGCTGCTTGTCCTCTTTACTAATTCCCTCTCTGCTTTCCCACCAAGAGTCCCTGGACACCAATCAATTGTTTTTTTTTTTTTTTTTTCTGTTCAATAATCAGACTATGCTGTTATATACCACATCTCCCTGCCCCCTCCCCTACTATGGTAGAGCTAGTGCTCACTTGAATCAATATGCCAATTTTTAGCACCTCTCCCTCTCACTTTCTCTTTTTATTAATTTAAAAAATAAAACCCTATTGGGGATTCACAGCAGCTGAGCCAGGAAGTAAGGGCCAGTTAAAGGTGACCCTGCACACTGATTACTTTCTCAATTCTGCCAGAGCTAAGATAGAAGCCTAATAATTCCAAACCCTTTCTACTACATCTTCCTCATCTCAACTTCTATCTTCTGAGGTCAACTTCAGGCAGTTTTATGCAGAATGTATATTTGGGTGAGTGGGAAAGGGAGGAGGAGTTTTGTGTCATACAAATAGTACTAAATCTATTGTTAGATGATCAGAGTTTGAGTCCCAGCTCTATAATTTATTACCTCTGTGTCCTTCATGATCATCATCATCATCATCACCACCACCACCATCATCATCACTACCACTGTAATTTATATAGTAGTTTAAGGATTGTAAAGTTTGTCCTCATGGCAACTTTTGGGAGTATGTACTATTATTTTCTCCATTCTACACATAAGTACTTAAAATAAGTTAAGTGACTTGCCTAGGATTGAACAGCTAGTAAACATTAAAACAAAAATTAAATTTGGTCTCCCTAACTTTAGATCTAGAACTCTACCCACTATTTCTTCTTCTTTCTGAGGTTTCTGTGTCCCATCTGTAAATCAGTCATTGAGTACCTCTTACTCAAACCTCCTAGGTACCAGGCACTGAGATAAGTGCTGGGGATACAAGGAGAGGTAAAAAATAGTTCCTGCCCTCAAATAATAATCTAATGTGGGAAAGAGAAAGACTATATATGAAAAGGAGCTAAAAGGAGGTGGTTTTGAGGGCAGGGTTCCTGGTGTGTACATGCACAGCATGATGAAGTCCAGAGGAGTGCTGCCATGTAGGAAATAAAAAAGGGCTCTCTGAGGTGCCCTCCTTAAATGGAGGACTGGAAGGAACTTGGCTTTTCAACTTCTCCAGTCAGAAGATGGAAGGGGCTCCAGGTAATCTTTCATTAAGATGAGGTTTCTGAGAACATGATAAAGTGCAGAATATAGTCAGGTGGGATATGTGGGAAATAAAACATTTATCAGATAAGATATTTGAGCTAGATCAGGTTTTTAATTTAATCTGGGGTCCATAGATAGATTTCAGTGAGTCCAAAAACTCAGATAGGAATATACATACACACACACACACACACACACACACACAATCTTCAGTTCCCTTTGCAATAACATGTATTTTATTTATTAACCATTTCATTTGTTAAATTAATTTGTTCAATAAATTATTAATTCAGCTTATTAAATTAATTCATTAAAAACATTGTTCTCAAAGAGTTCTAACTTTTACCAAGTTTTCAAATCAGCTCATGACCCTCAGGAATGGTTTAGGATCCTTGCACTATATCCTAGTTTTTGGATATGAGAAGATTAACATTTAGATATGAGAAAACTTCCTCCTTCTAAGACTCATTGTTTCCAAATGCTGTCACCTTCTTGTCCATTAATGTTATGCATACTATGTTTATTTAATTATTTGGAATATTATGCCCAGTTCTGTATATAACTGTTGCAACAGTCCAAACATGATGAAGGCCTGCACTCAAATGGTGATAGTATCAAAGGAGAAAAGAGCATGTGTTTGAGAAATGTTGTTGAAATAGAAACAACATGATTTGACAAGTGATACATGAAGTGAATGAGAATGAGGAATCAAGAATGATATTAATATTTTAAACCTTGTGGATTAGAAAGATGGTATTTCCCTCAACAGTAATAAGGATATTTGAAAGAACATGATAGGCTTGGGGGGGGGGGAGATTGGGAGGATAATGAGTTCTGGATTGCAATTTGAGGTGCCTTTGGAGCATCCAATTTAAAATGTTCAATAGGTAGTTGGTGATGTTATGAAGAGTTAGATATGACTGAATTACTGTACAACAAATATAAATATGTAAAACATAGGGATGATAATTAAACTCATTCGATCTGATGAGGTCACCAGGAGAAAGAGCATAGGATAGGAAAAGAAGAGGCCTGCATAGGTAACACTGATGTCTAAAAAGTATGATGTGGATGATGAGTCACCAACAGAAAATGAAGAGTAATCAGACAGGAAAAAAATTGAACAGAACTGATTAGAATCCAGAAAGGAAAGAATAATCAGGAGAGAGTGACCAATGATGACAAATGCTGCTGAAAAGGAAGGTAGATTTTAATCCTGAAATTAATAAATATCAAATAAAATGATATTTCCATTTACCACAGGAGGAGATGAAAAGAAAATTATAAATGCATAGCTTATTTTTTTTAATGTATATAAGTTCGCCTGTAGTTTTCAAAGCTGTCCTACTGTCTATACTTTTTTTCTTCTAAACCTAATGGCCTTGGCAATTAAGAGGTAATTGGTAACTTTGGAGACAGCAGCCCCACTTGAATGATGAAATTGGAAGTCCAATTGTAGAGTGTTTAGAAGTTTAGAAGTTAGTAAAAAAGAGGAATTGGATGTATTCCAATGCTTCCTTTTTCAAGGAGTTTAGTGAAGAAGGGTAGTAGAAATGTAGGGCAACAGCTAGTGTGGGTGATAGGATTAAATGAGAGCTCTTTAAGGTTGGAAAAAATGGGCATATTTGTCAGCAACAGAAAAGGAAATAAGTAGATAGGGACAGATTAAGAGATTATGAATGGAGAAGGTGAGAGGAGATAGGGTCAAGAATTCATTTTTAGGATTAGACCTTGAGAAGCAGAAGGGACACCTCTTCATGAGAAATTATACTGAAGAACGAGTCAGTGAAGAATGATTTCTGATAGATCTGAAAAGAGAGGGAGGGAAGACAAATGGAATTCTCCACAAAGGTAAAGTATGAGATGAGATTTTCAGCCGAATGGTAAGGGGGAAGGGATAGGAAGGATAACTTCAAGATTCAGTTCAAGTGACTTCTTCTAGGTTAGGGTGAGCCAAACTCATGTCTCAGGGCCATCTGTGAACTAAGAATGTTCTTTTTTATTAAATTTTAAAATAATAAAATAAAATAAGACATTTTTTAAAAAAGTTTAAAAAATACATTTTTAGTTCACTCAGTCACTCTTCCAGATGAAAGCTTTTTCTGATTCCTTTCCTCCTCACTCCCATATCCCAGCTGCAAGTTTATTCAAAGTTATCAAAGCTATTTTTTATTTCTTTTGTACTATACACACACACACACACACACACACACACACACACACCACACCATGACAGAATGTAAATTCCTTGAGGGCAGGGAATGTTTCATTTCTGTTTTTGTATTCAGTGCTGAGCACATATTAAGCACTTGATTAATACTTGTTAACTGCTTGATTTCAAGTTTTTTTTGCCTTCATTTTCTAAATTGTAGTTTTCTTTGTATGGCCTTGACTAATACTCCTTAGCTAATTTTGTTCATGACATTCCTCCCTCCCTCCTTCCTTTCTTCCCTCCCTCTATAATTCCCAGTTCCTGTAGTTAGCCTTCCTCTAAGTTATTCTTATATTATATATTATAGCCAATTCTATACTGGAACAGCTTCCAGGAGAAAAAAGGAGGGATACCTCATATTTGTATAGTTTAATCTTTAAGATTTCCCAAGATCTATTCTAGATAAAAAGAACTATTCATTTCCTTGGGATTTTCCAACTCTCAGCATTCAGATACTGATAGGATACCAGAATTAGATGTACATGATTGGAAAAAAAAACTTTAAATGTCATGAAATATTTTACCTCACTCTTAGACATAGTTACACTTTTAATAATTCACAAAATCTATGTACCTAATTTGGCTTTTAAAAGTTTACTTATATGGATTTCACCAACATTTTATGTGTACAGGGTAGAAGGATTAAATGGGGATTAAAGTTGTCTATGTTCAATTCAATTTGATAAATATTTATTAAAGCCAATATTGGGGAATGGGGAGGGAATTCTAGATGTGTGCAAAGGAGGCAAAAATCTGGGGGGTAGTGAAGTTGTTCAGTTTGGATAGAATAAAGGTACAAATGTAGAATGGCATCAGATTATAAAATTTTTAATAATATTAATAGCTAGCATTTATGTTACACTTTAAGGTTTGCAAAGTGCTTAAATATTATCTCATTTTATATTTGTAATAATTTTATGACGTAGGTGCTATTGTTAGTATTCTTATTTTACATATGAGGAAACAGATTCAGGGTTATTAAGTGACTTGCCCAAGATTTATCCAATGATTTGATAAAGATTGTTAAATATATAGGGCAGTATTTAAACATCCAGCATTCTATCCATTAGACTACTTTGCTGCCAAAAATAGTTAGCACGGAACACTAGGATAAGAACTTTGTTATAATTGACAACAGAGACCCATTGAAGGATTTTGGGCAGAGGCATAATTAGATCTGTATAGAAAGATGATTAATTTGCCAGTGTTACAAACACTGGTAGAGAGCTTCCATTGGGAAGCTATTGCACTTACCAAAGTAGATAAATAGTCAAGCCCTATATTAGAGTGATTTCAAACAAATAAAAGTGAAAGAACATATGTAAGAATTCTTAGTTCTTCTAGTTGTGGTCAAAGCCTTTACCTCTCTGGGTTTCAATTTCCTCATCTGTACAATAAGAATTTGGACTAGATAATCTCTAAAACTACTTTAATATCAGGTGACTACAATTACTTGTTCTGTCTATCTACCTACCTATCTCCCCCTCCCCCTCTTTTCCTCCTCCCTCCCCCCTTCTTTCTATCTCTGCCTGTCTGTCTGTCTGTGTCTGTGTCTGTGTGTGTCTGTGTCTGTCGGTCTGCCTATCTCTCTCTAAGTCAGAAAGTTGCAAGGTGGTTCCCTTTTGAGTCTTGAAAGTTGAATGAACTTTTTTGTGATAATTGATAATCACTGAGAGATCTCACATTAATAGCAATTCAAGGAATTGATGGAAAGATTTGCAATAACATGGGGCTCTTTAGGGGAGTAAGGATGGCATTGTTCTCAGATTGTAGATCTCTGGAGCAAGGTGCCAAGAATAGAGAGGGAGAAAGAGGAGAAAGGAGTGGTTAGGTGACAGTGCTGGGCAGAAGCTAAGGGAACAAGATGAAGAGTAAGAGGAAATTAAAAAAAAAGAAATATAGGCAAGGGCAGAATGATACAGAGCCTTGCGGATGAACTCAAATAGTTTGTATTATTATATAGAATTGGAAACTGTTGAAAGTTTTACAGGGAGAAGGCTTGTATAACTTGAACAACAAGAGAGAAAAAAATTAAGTCCCTATACTTTTAAAGACAGACAAAGAAGAAACTTATTAGTGAGGCTTCAGTAACCCAGTATTCAGAAAAATCATTTATAGCCAACTCTCAGATCCATCCCCAGAAGAATGCGCATGCATTTCTGGATATTAGGACATTGTCCTTGTTCTGTGGATTCCTAAACTAATAGGGACAGAGTTTCTCAAATGAATTTGCCCTTAGAACTTAGTTGGACTTGAACTATATTGTTAAACCCTATTTTGAAGAAAAATAATATAAAGTTTCCATTTCACTTGCCAAGTTTTGATATTACCTTCACACCATGTTTTGTCTCCCATCTTTTTATTCACATGACCACCCTTCCAAGTGGTCTCTATCATTCAGGCTCTATCAGTTTTTCCTTGGTCTCTTTCCCCTTATTAAATTCCCCTCATCCAATCTCATGAGTCAACTATAGGTAGTACAATGAATAGAGTATGGAGTCTAGCGTTAGTAAGACTCATTTTGAGTTCAAATCTGGCTGTGTGACTGGGCAAGTCACTTAAAATCCAGTTACCACAGTTTTCTCTTGAAAAGTGAGCTGGAGAAGTAAATGGCAAACTACTCCAGTACCTTTGCCAAGAAAATTCCAAAGGGCGTCGCAAACAGTCAGACATGACTTAAATGACTGAACATTGAAAGTACCAGCCTTTTTCTTTCCAAACTTTCCTCTACATAATTGCCAAGATGATATTCTTTTTTTAAATAATAGCTCTTTGTTTTTCCAAAACATGCAAAGATAGTTTTCAACATTCACCTTTGCAAAACTTTTTGTTCCAATTTTTTCTCCCTTCATTTCTCTCTCCCCCTCTCCCCTGGATAGCAAGCATCCAATATAGGTTACACATGTGCAGCTCTTCTAAACATATTTCTATATTCATCATGCTATACAAGAAAAATCAGATCAGAATGGAAAAAAACACAAGAAAGAAAAGAAACAAGAAAACAACCATAATAACAACAAAAAGGAGAAAATACTATACTTCATATTCAGTCTTCATAGTGCTCTCTCTTTGGATGCTGATGGAACTCTCCGTTACAAGTCTATTGGAATTGCCTTGAATCACCTCATTGTTAAGCAGAGCCAAGTCCTTCACTGTTCATCATCACATAATATTGTTACTGTGTAAATGTTTTCTTGGTTCTGCTCTCTTTGCTTAGCATCAGTTCATGTAAGTCTCTCCAGATTTTTTTTTAAATCATCCTGATAATAATTTCTTATAGAACAATAATATTCTATTACATTCATGCACCATCACTTATTTGGCCATTCCCCAACTGTTGGACATCCACTCAATTTCTGGTTCCTTGCTACTACAAAAAGAACTGCTATAAACATTTTTGCTCATTTAGGTCCTTTTCTCTTTTATATGATCTCTTTGGGAGACAGATCTAGTAGAGACACTGCTATGTCAAAAGATATGCATAATTTTATAGCCCTTTGGGCATAGTTCCAAATTGCTCTCCAAATAACTGGATCAGTTTGCAACTCCACCCGCAATGTCAAAATGATATTCGTAAGGCACAGATCTGACGATGTCACTCATCTGTTTAAGAAATTTCTGTGATTTCCTATTATTTCCAGAATAAAATATAAACTCCTCTGTTTGACATTTAAAGTCCTGCACAAATATACCTCTCTAAATATGTGTGAGTGATGTTATGTAAATAAAATCAAGAAGATTTTGCAACTAAAGTAACAGACTTAATTTATTGTATTTTGCTTTCAAATTTCCCTAAATCTTCTTTATCCTGAGGATAACTCTGTACATCTAGAAGGTTCCATTTCTCCTCTTTCACTGTTACTAGTCAATCTCACTTCCTTGCAGTTCCTTGTAAATAATGTTCCATTCTCTAGCTCTATGTCTTATATGCAATTCTTATGCATGGAATCCTTTTCTTTCTCAATTGCATCTTTTTGGAATTACAAGCTTATTTCAGGTGCCACCTCCTACTGATTGATTTTATTGACAACTTTACTCAGTTATTGGTGCTTTTCTTTCTTTGAAATTATTTTGTATTTAATTTCCCAAGCATTTGTTGAAACACTAACATAGAGGGTAAATTCCTTGAGGGGAGGATCTGGGTTTTGTTTATTTTCTTAATATGTAATACAGTGGTTTCACCATGGAGGATACTCAAGAAATGCCTGTTGTTTCAAGCTTATTGCATATTGAAACATTATCTTATATAACAAGCATTTTGGATACTAACAATCGTATTAATAGTTTGGAGGAAAAATATATTCTAGCATCAAAATTTCCTCTCAGAGCTTCTTATTGACACTGTACAGAACACAGTTTGGGAAATGTTGAAGAGTAATTAGGCTGTGTTCCTATGTCACAGAAGTATATTTGACTCTAGTTGGTACTCAGAGGGTTCTTCTTATACAGTAGCATTTTCTTGTACTTTAGGCAGCCAGTTGAGTTTGATAAACAATGTCTGAAGAATGGAAAAGAGGATAATAAGGAGTCAGGGATTGCAGTCCATTTGGGTAAAGGTCAATTGTAAAGGATCGCAATCAAAATCAGAACTTCCCTTACAGCTCTGCCAAGGAATTTGAGCTGTATCAAGGAGCAATAATAAACAGAAGACAGGCAGAACTGGATAGAGCACTTGACTATAGTCTGGGCAGATTGTCTGTGGCAAAAAGTGATGATAGCAATAATAATAACTAGCATTTTAAGACTTACAAAGCACCTTACATATATTATTTCATTTGATCCTTACAATTACGCCATGAGGTAGATGCCGTTATTACTATAGATTATAAAACTGAAGTACAGAGTGTTTTAATGACTTGCTCAGGGTCACACAGCCAGTAAGTATGATTTTCATATACCTAAGATACTTTAATATACTTAATTTGTACTCATATACCTCAGAATCTATCCTTCAAGTACTTTTAAAAATTTTATAAAGTTTTTTTTTATTTTACAAATATATGCAAAGATAACTTTCAACATTCACCTTTGAAAATCTTGTGTTCCAAAATTTTCCCCTCTTTCCCTCCCTTCCTCCTCCCCAATACAGTAAATAATCTGATACAGGTAAAACTTGTGCAGTTCTTCTAAACATGTTTCCATATTCTTTATGCTGTGAAAGAAAAATCAGGTCATAAGAAAGAAAAAAAAAGCAACCAAGCAAACAAACAATAACAACAAAAAGGTGAAAATTCTATGCTTTGATCCACATTAAGTGGATCTTCTCTCCCTGAATGCTGATAGCACTTTCCATCACAAGTCTATTGGAATTGCCTTGAATCATCTCATTGTTGAGAAGAGCAAACTTAGCTTTTTATCACAGTTGATTATAACATAATCTTGTTACTGTATACAGTGTTTCTTCATTCTGCTCACCTCACTTAGTATCAATCCATGTAAGTCTTTCCAGGCTTTTATGAAATCAGCTTGCTCATCATTTCTTATAGAACAATAAAATTATATTACCTTCATATACCACAACGTATTCATTCATCCATTCCCCAACTGATGAACATCCACTCAATTTCCAGTTCTTTGTGACTACAAGAAGGGCTGCTACAAATAGTTTTGCACATGTGGGAACTTTTCCCCTTCTTTTTTGATCTTTAAGGGATATAGACCCAATAGAGATACTGCTAGATCCAAAGAGTATGCAGACTTTAATAGATCTTTGGGAATACTTCCAAGTTGCTCCTCAGAATGGTTGGGTCATTTTACAAGTCCACCAACAATACATTAATGTTCCACATAATAATAACATTTGTTATTATCTTTTTCTGTTATCTTAGGCAATTTGAGAGGTGTGAAGTTGTTGACTTCAGAGTTGACTTAATTTGAACTTCTCTAATCAATAGTGATGTAGATCATTTTTATATGACTAGAAATAGCTTTAATTTCATCTGACAATGTTCTGTTCATATCCCTTGACCATTTATCAATTGGGGAACAGCTTGCATTTTTATAAACTTGAGTGAATTCTCTATATATTTTAAAAATGAGGCTTGTATCAGGAACATTGGCTGTAAAAATTGTTTCTCAGATTTCTGCTTTTCTTTTAATCTTGGATGCATTGATTTTGTTTGTGCAAAACCTTTTAATTTAAAGCAATCCAAATTACCCGTTTTGTATTTTATAATGTTCTTTAGTTCTTCTTTGGCCATAAATTCCTTCCTTCTCCACAGATCTGAGAGGTAGACTTTCCCTTTGTCTCATAATTTGCTTATAGTATCATCCTTTGTCTAAACCATGAACCTATTTTGACCTTATCTTGATATAAGATATTAGATATTGGTCAAAGCCTAGTTCCTGTCATATTTCTCAATTCCTTGAAATACTTTCCTAAAGAATTCCTAAACATAATACAATACACTATGGATTAGATTTTCAAATTAATGCAATGTATTTATTAAGGAACAAATATTAGCAAGAGTAGTACTGTAGCCTGTTGAATACTATCCACTGTATTTGTCCAAAGTCAGTTATGAGTCATGGGGAGTTCTAACAGTAATTTACCTATTTTAACTTATTTCCCCCAACTCTGTTAAAAATAGGAAGCATATGAAGTTAATTTAGGCCAAATTAAGCAATCATTATTAATTTTATTTATTACAATTAATGGTTTAGTAGGTGCCAAGCTCCAGACTTTTACAGAAGCAGAAATGAAATAACCCTGTTCCTCACCACTTTTACAATATGATGGTGGAGCTACATAGATATATATATATAAGTATAATACCTTCTCTGGACTACTCCCTCATTCTATTCTCAGGAATGGGATTCAGTAGGTGGTATTACTCTTTAGTTCTAGGGGAAACCATGTGGATATATTCTCCTGGTATGATAGACCCCCACTGGCATGTTTCTCCATAACAACTAGTAGATACAATTACCTTTTATTAAAGGAATTTACTTAGATGGAATTGTAAAACAATGTAGCTATAAAAACCACATTTTCCACAACCTTAACCTGGTATTCACTATTCCATAAGTACACATAGTGCCAATGGTAAGAATTTGGGCTCAGTGATAGTGAGACACACAAGAGTATACTTATGACAAAAGCAACTTACTACTTTTGGCACTTCTAGGACCTGGAAATGATTTTTCATAGAGAGAAAGCACTTTTTTTGTTGTTGTCAGGTATCATGTCCCTCAAAGATGCTGTCTTCCTCAAATGATTATCTCTGCACTGTTAATATATGTCTACTCACCACTAGATATGGCATCTCTTACTAATCCAATAGTGTCCCCTCAAAGCTACATGGCTGATATGGGACTGGGGGGTGAGTGGGCAGAGAGAGAAATCCCTTCCTTTTCCCCTGCAGGAGTTACTACTATAAGCAGCTCTTGAATTGTAATGTTTTCAACTCTTGAACTATAAAATTAATCCAGATTTTAGCTTTTAAAACCTTCCATAGGTATGGTTAATTTTTTTTTTTAATTTTTCAGTCAATGGAGTTATTTACTTCTTTCAGTCAGAGAGGTAGCTATACTTCAGAAAATGAACAGAACACATTAGCAATCAGTTTGACACTTTACTAATATTTTGCCATTATTTTCTTGGTTTTCCATGATGATATCAAATGAGATGAAAAGGAGGATCTTCCCTTTCCTTGTGTACCAGCTCATGCCTCAAACAATAAAAGGAGACTTGTGGCAGGAGTTCCTCTAAGACTTAATAAATATTAGGATTGGGGAAGGTCTGAACTTAGTCTGTTTCTGAAATGGGAATGTTCCCCTGGGTTGCTTTCCAGCAGATTTTAATCAAGAGCTAAGTATAGGCCTATATCATCTGATTAACCCCTGGTGCCATTTCCCTTTTCCCAATGTGTGATTATCAGCCTCTTTTTACAGGCTCCTTTTTACCTTAGTGTGATACTGCCCAGTTTTTTCCTAGTATTGGGGTTTTATATTTTTGTTTTGTCATTCCTTGATTCTTCTTTCTCTTTATCAGAAACAAACTTCTTTGCAACTGTTTCATTAAGCTGGGAAGGGGTAAGGTCAAGAAAGCAGACTTTATTGACTAATAAAGGTTCTAATGGTTATTTCAGTGAATGAAGGCAGAGAACAAACCTCAGTTTTCTTGTAGAAAATTTCTTATTATCCCTTCCTCCTTTCCCCTTTCTTCATGTTCATTAAACCTTTTATCCTGTAGGAAGAAAGGGAAATTCTTTTAGTAGTGACCAGCTACACAAATATGTTTAATTCTTCCTAATCCTATAAATGTTTTCCTTTCAATCTTTTCTCTATCCTATCAGGTGACCTCCTATCTCTTTCTTGTCACTTACTACCAGCCTACTTGGAAAAAATGTCTTTAAACTTTGTTCTTTTATTTCTGTATCATGTCACTCTCCCCTTCAACTCTTCAATATATGTCTACCTCTCTCTATGAAAGATTTGTAAATTACCCTCTAATTGTCAAATTCATTGGCTTTTATTTCTTATCCTCTCTGACCACTGCAACATTTGATATTACTGACCCACTGTATACTTGTTTTCTCTTAGTTTCAGAGATAACACACTTTACTAATTCTCTTCTTATCTTTCTAGATGTACCTTTTTTTCTTGCCTCCAGTAGTTTTTCATTCTCTTCTCTTAATGGGTATATAATGCAGTGCTCTTTCTCTAGACCTTTTTTCCCCTTTTGCAGATTCATTTACTGCCATTGATTCAGTTGTCACATATTTGTGTTGTATTTTAAGGTTTGTATGTTATGTATATTATTATTGTTATATGTATTATATATTATATATATTATTATATATATTATATATATTAACATATATATAATTATATATATATTAACATATATTGTATGTTATATGTATTATATGTATTGTTATATTGTTATATGTATTATTATTATTGTTGATCCTCACAACTTTCCTGTTAGATAGATTAAATCTCCATTAAATTAAAATCCACATTTTACAGATAAGGAAAACTAAAATCAAGTGAGATTGAATGACCTGCTCAGGGTCACACAGCTAATGAGTAGAGGATTTCAACTCCTTGGATTCTTCTTGACTCCAAATCCAGGGGTCAAGCCACTACACCAAGTTTTCTCTCTGTACAAGCTCCCACATATATGTCAACACCTCTGGTTCCTCTCTGAGTCCTGAACTACATCCACAACTTTCTATAAGATAAATCCACTTGAATCTTTCACTGGTACCTTAGACTCTAAGGCCAAGCTTTTTATTTTATTCATTAATGTTGAAACTTCTTCTGACTTAACAGTTATTGATGGTAGCACTAGTCTATAGTCTTCAATGTTCAAAACCTTAGTATTTTCTTTGTCTTCCCTCTTTTCATTTATAATAATTTTACAAGGTCCAGCTTATTATAACTCTACATCTTTTGGATCTGAATCTTCCATTCTTTTTCTTCATGTTACCATCCTGGTACAAACCCTCTTTATCATATCTCACGAGCCTTTTAATTGATTTCTACTGCTCCTTCCAGTCCATTTCTCTATTCTCCCCCAGTATTATTTGATGTACTTCTAGAAATGATAGCAATAAGACAAAGGAAATAAATTTTAAAAAATATTAAACAAAGACAATATGAAACTATCCCAATTGATATAACTTGTTTTCCTTCAAAAATTCAAAGAAATCAGCAAAAATACTAATTGGAAAAATATTTTTAGGCTATAAAACAAACCCTCAAAAATCAGCAGTATTTCTATATGATAACAAAATCCAAAAGACAATAATAGAAATAGATATCTTATGTCAAATAAGTATGAATATAAAAAACATTTGGAGATCAATCTACCAAAGCACACAAAAAACTTGTGTAAATTAAATTACAAAGTACTTCTTAAAGAAATTAAGGAGGAATAATCAAATAGCATGGCTAGGCTAATATATATATATATATATATTTTTTTTTAAAAAGATAATATTACCAAAGTTAATTTATAATTAATGCTATATCAATCAAAAGGATAATTTACAGAACTAGATAAAATAATCTTAGAATACATTTGAAGAAACATAAACATCTAGAATATTAAAGGAAATAATGAGAAAAAAGTAAAGAAAAGGAGATAATAATTCTTCCAGGCTTTGATCTAAATTCTAAAGCAGTAGTTATCAAATCAAATTTTTTGAGGGGTTGTTTTCAGTTATATCTAATTCTTTGTGTTCCCATTTGGAGTTTTCTTGGCAAAGATAATGGAGTGGTTTTCCATTTCCTTCTTCAATTCATTATATAGACGAGAAACTGAGACAAACAGGATTAAATGACTTGGCCAGAGTTATATAGCTAATAAATGTCTAAGGTCAGATTTGATGAGTCTTCCTGACTTCAGACCTGACACTCTAGTCACTGTGTCATCTAGTTGCTCATAAAAACTATTTAATATTGATTAAAGAATAGGAAATTATAACTTATACTTTAACATATTTAACATGTATTGATTAACCTGACATCTGGGGGAAGGGGTGGGGAGGGGGAAAGAGGGGAAAAGTTGGAACAAAAGGTTTTGCAATTGTCAGTGATGAAAAATTACCTAGGCATATATCTTATAAATAAAAAACTATAATAAATTTAAAAACAAACAAACAAACAAAAGGATGCGAAATTAGATTAATGAGGCAGATTACACCAAGAGTCAGAAACAATGGAACTCAGTAATCTCATCTAAAGAAATTACTTGAGAGAACTTCCTATTTCATAAAAACTGCTGGAAAGAAGTCTGACTGTGTTTGACTAATACTTTATCCATAGTCCATAATGAATTCTAATTGATATATGTCTTTAATATTAAAAACCATGCTATAAAAATTAAATGATTATATCCTCACAGTTATGGGAAGGAATTGTAGTCTTAACAGGGTGGTGGCAATTACAAATGATAAAATAGATAACTGATTATACAAAAGTGAAAAACTTCACAAACAAAAGTAATGCATTTAAGTTAAGAAGAGACTGGGTTGAATGGGAAAAATAATTATAATAGATTTATCAGATAAGGATTTTAGTATCCAAGATATGTAACTAATTAACTAATACATATATGCATCTGGATATATGCAAATATGGATAAATGTATAAGTGTATCTATGCATATAATTTTGCCAGATTTATTTAATTTTCTCAGCAGTGATAAAAGATAGAAATAGTGTTGGAGAGTTTGTGAGAAGATAGGTACACAGATATTATTGATATAGCTATGAGTCAATGCAACTGAAATTAGGCAAATAAATTGATTAAGATGTCTTTACCCTTTGCCCTAGAGTTCCCAGATAACCAATGATAATTTTTTTTTTTGGTAGCAAAGAAATGAAAACAAATTAGATGTCTTTTCATAGGAGAATAGCTAAATTGTCCTACTTGAATGTAATGGAACATTACTGTGCTACTAGAGATGTCAAATATGATGAATACAGAAAACCTAAAAAAGATTATCTGAATTTATACAGTGTGAATTAGAGTCAAGAAAAGGTTGGGGCTCAAGAACAAGTCTGGCCTTGTCTTCTTTGAAACCTGGCTGGTGGTAGACTTTTGTCTTCTACTGTCTCTGGCTTGACTCTTGAGAGCTTCTATAGGATTTCAGATTTTGGCTCTGTGTGTGTGTGTGTGTGTGTGTGTGTGTGTGTGTGTATGTATATATGTGCATGCTATCCTAAACTGAATGGAGGAGTTTATAATCATTTTTTCTCAGTAGTATCTTGTTTTGTTTTGTTTTTTTTTTCAAATACATGTAAAGATAGTTTTTAATATTTATTTCTGTTCACATTTTTCTCCCTCCATCCTCAAGGCAGCAATCAATCCAAAAAAGGTTAAACATGTAATATCCTTCTAAACACATTTCCATATATTTACATGGAAAATCAGACCAAAATGGGGAAAACAATGATAAAAACAAAAAAGGTGAAAATACTATGCTTTGATCCACATTCAATCTCCATAGTTCTCTCTCTGAGGGAAATGTCAATTTCCATCCCATGTATATTGGAATTGTCTTGAATCACCACCTTTCTGAGAAAAACCAAATTTATCACAGTTGGTCATCACATAGTTTTGCTGTTACTGTGTACAGTTTTCTCCTGGTTCTCCTTTCTTCACTCAACGTCAGTTTATGTAAATGTTTCAAGGCCTTTCTGAATTCAGCCTGCCTATCATTTTTTATAGAACAATAATATTCCTACATTCATATATTGCAATTTATTCAGCCATTCTCCAACTGAAGGGCATCCTTCAAAAAAGGTTGCTGCAAACATTTTTGCACATGTGGGTCCTTTCCCCTTTCTTATGATCTCCTTGCGATACAGGCCCAGTAGAGACACTGCTGGATCAAAGGCTATGCACAGTTTTATAGCACTTTAGTATAGTTCCAAGTTGCTTTCCAGAATGATTGGATCAGTATAATCATTTTTCTTTAGTTGTCTTTATAATAATTCATTCTGATACGTTTTTCAAGCTCTACTGGGATGTTTGTGGTGGATCTGATCTCCTCTGGGTCTTAATATACATTTCCCCCTCAGTATCTAGTTTGATACTTCTGCTCTCTAACAATTTCTTATAGGTTATCCCTCATAAAGTAGAAAGAATTATCGTGGTAGTTCCCATCATTGTGGATTTGTTAGTGTATGAGAATCAGCTAGGATATGTGATCAGTTAGTATATGAAGCTGATTTACTAAAATGGGGCAATAGCAGACTTACTGTATAGTATTCCTTTAGTATAATAAAGTGAAATAGAGAACTTTTCAAATGGAAGTTCTTTGGGCTCTGTGCCCTTCTGTCTCCTTCTATCAGGTATTTTCTTGCTTTCCATGGTCTTGAACTTTTAACTTTTTACTTTTTAACTTAAAAATTTTTAACATCACTAACTTTCATGCTCTAAAAGCTTCAGAGGCTCTCTAGTATCTGCAGGATAGAATACAAACCCCTGAGTTAGGCATTTAAAGTCTTATGCAATCTGGCTCCAGCCTACTTCTTCAGAATTATTTTGCAGGCCAAATGGGCTAACTTTAATACTCTTCAAATTCAATATTCTCCTTCTAACTTTTGCAACTTTCTCCAGGCTGTCAAAACTGTCTGGAAAATAGACCCTTTCCCCTTCATATGTTAAACTCCTTAACTTTTGCTCAAGTTTAGTTCATATGCCATCTTTTATAGGAAGCCTTTCCTGATCCCCTTAGTTTTCGATGTAATCTTCTCCTAGATTACATTGCCTTTATTTATATATCTATTTGTTTGATTGCTTGTTTAGCTAT